>NC_056734.1:260983169-261050669 GCF_019279795.1 Protopterus annectens
AGAACCATGTAGGCGTTTACAGAAGAGGTAGCTGACATCAGGGGAAGGTGTGTCCAATGACTTCTAAGCTTATTTCAGCTTAGCTGTGCTTGTTTACATGGTGCACCACTGTGCTGAGCATGTCCTTTCAGGGGGGTGTGTGCACTGTCTTTTAAGCTTTGTTTAGCTAAAGGGTGCATGTTTCTATGTGTTTGTGTGGCACACCGCTAAGTCTGGGGGTGTGTACACTAAGTGTTAAGCTTTGTTTACCTACACATTTGCAAGGCTGACTGCATCTAAAAGCCAATGACATATTAATTAGTTTTGACCCCTATTTAACTTAGACTGGGCCATTAAATTATGTTAATTAAATACTAGGCAGGTGGAATGCATCATAGGTAGCCAATAACGCAGTCAGCACCTACAGCACAGCAGTATAAAGTATGAATACACCCCCAATCTGATTTTTCCCCCATACTCTGCACCTTTGGAGTACAGACTTGGGAGTTTTAACTGACAGAATGCTAGGGGCTGCTACATGTCTGCTACATCTGTATCTGCTAGATGCGGAAGTCAGTGCTGCTGATGTTGTTGAGAATGGGCCTAGACAAAGAAGGGGAAGAGTGTTCAGGCCCTAGATAACCTTCAAGGAGCTACATGAGCTGGAGATTGTACAGCACTACAGGGTAGACAAGGACATTCAACAAGAACTCACTGAGCTCTGCACCCTCAACTCAGACCCAGAGCCAACAGAGGGGAACCCATTCCAGTGGAAACAAATGTATGTGTAGTCCTTTGGATTCTAGCTACAAGTACTTTCCAAAAATCAACTGGGGACATGATGGGGGCTTCACAGGCATCTTCCTCCAGGGTACTCCACCAGTTCTTGGATGCCATGCTATTATACATCAGTGAGCACATTTCTTTTTCCCACTCCCCTGAGGTGAAAGCCAGCAATATGCAACACTTCTACCATGTAGCACAATACCCTGAGGTACTGGTTACCATAGATTGCTCTCTTGCACTAATGTACATATCAAGTTACCACCTGGGGAGGAGAGTAGAATCTATGTCAACTGCAAGGGGTACCACTCTATCAACTGCCAGGTTGTGTGCAATGCCTAGGGGTTATCATGGATGTGTGTGCTGGCAGTCCTGGCAGTTATCACAACTCCCATATCTGGCACTCATCACAACTGTACCAGATGTTTTTCTAGGGGGACATCCCACATGACCATTTATTGGGGGATGCTGGCTATGCACTAGAACCATGGATGATGACACCAATCAGAAATGCACACACCCCCACATAAGAATGCCATAATGAGGCACACGCACAAACTAGGAGCATCATAGAGCATGTGTTTGGGCTTTTGAAGTCATGGTTTCAGTGCCTTGATATATCTGGTGGAGCTCTGCAGTAGCCTCCAACTACATGAGCACATATGTTCACAGTATGTGCTATGCTGCACAATATGATCTTGTGGAAACAGCTGCAGCAAGATCAGCAAAAGGAAGAGATACACAACCCTCCCACCAGTGCCTAGGTCACCATAGCCACAGTCACATGAGATCCCAGATTAGGAACCCCTTGATGATGTCCCTGTAGGCAGACATAAGTATGCCCAGACTTTGGCAAAGAGACAACGCATAGTACATCCACTGACAACCTAGGGCCCTAGGGACTGACACCTTACACCCATTCACATACATATAGTAAAATTGTTGATGCCAGGCAACCCACATAACTTGTACCTATCCATGTATTGGCTGTGTACTGCTGCATTCACAAAATAAGTCTCTAACCTACACATTACTTGTAAGGATTACTATAATATGATGTTTTATGTATGGATCTAGTGCATTTATGCAAAGAAATATAGTAAGGTATGTGGACAGAACTAATATCCACATGGGACTGCAGATACCAAGTCCAATAGTATGTGTTCCCTAATAATCACTAGGCCTCATGGTGTGAATATTCACTACATCAGTCAGGTGAGATGTTAAACAGTGGGGTCACATGATATTTGGACTGCTGTCTTTCCCAGTAGATCATGTGCTGTTGTTCCCCCACCCCCAACACAGCAGTGTTCCCATATAACTGCTTTAACAGTAAGTCAGCGATAGTATTTCATCAGACCAGGCAATCATAGGGTTGTAACATAGAACTCGATCACACATTGTATGTCACATGTAACGCAGGAATAATAATGTACATATTTATGCTGTTGATTGTGTGATGGCTGACTCCTCTCTGTCTGGCAGCCTGTATGACTCAGTGGACTTGGGAAGTTAGGATGGGTGATGGTGTTGATGGTTCTAATCTGGAAGTAGTCACATCTTTTGCATGTGAGGTATTATTATGTTGGTGCTTTCACAGACTGTCAGTCTGTGTGTGGTGTAACATTATGAACCTCAGTCACATATTACGTACAGCAGACAGCTGGGGAATGCTGTGGATGTTTTGAGTGAAGTGCAGTACTGCAGAAACAGGGACAGATGTCATTGTCTATAAAACACAATGTCCCGGACTGGAGTACAGGTAGGTGTTGCCTGGAGTCACTTTATAAGTACTCCCAGTCCCACTGGGGCATGCCCACACACTTAGTTAAAATGAGTGAAATTCTGTTTCCCCTTCATCAAAATGATCTGTTATGTATAGATATGTCTGTACATACAGACATATACGTATACATATCCATCTCTCACAATATCTCTCTCACATGCATAGTATATCTAGCTCTATGTAGTGTCAAATAGATATATACTGATATATATATATATATATATATATATATATATATATATATATATATATAGCTATATATATTAAAATGATACATAGACTCTCCCCATATATCTACATAACACATATACATATACATATCATAACACACACACACAGCTACATTTATATATACATCCCTGTTATATACATAAATGTCTGTGTGGATGTCTGTATTGTCCTATATACTCTAATAATGGTGAGTAAATCTGCACCATCACACATCCATACTGTTGCTCAAAGGAGCCAAACTAAGGGTGGAACAGTAGATAATCCACTTACCTACAGACACCTGTGCCTGCTAGATCTCACCATCTAGACAGACACAGGTGAGCAGGTAGAGTAATGTATAATGTCAACAATGCATGCACGGACAGGGCACATTGTTTGTGCACACATGTTAGTCTATCTAAGTGCAAACATCCATGTATGGCCATGCTGGCAATGGTACACACAAAGCTATGATAATAAGACTTATATCACTGCTAGGATACTAGATGCAGATAACTGTATGAAGCAATATCACTCTGCAGGTCATAGATGCTGTTCAACACAAGCCTAGTTTGTGAAATGCTCAAGTACTGTGCCTGCAATCACAAATACAACAGACTTAACCTGTGGCACGTGTAATAAGTACTGTGATCTATAGTGTGTAAGGCTAGATAGGTAGGGCATTCTAGTCTCACTCTAGGCTACTTGGTGTGCATGTGTGTGTATACCCCTGCAAAACAACTACAATGATCTCATGGAATATCCACTTGCAATGGTTATGCACTTTTGGCCTTGTAGCTTGCTGCTGGCTTCAAAACTGCCCTCTTCTACAAAGGCTGATGATGTCATCTGCCTTAAGACTACAAGATGACAGTGTAATATCAGAGTTAAGCCATGGTGCATGCAATAAATACTGTGGTCTATAATGTGTAAGACTAGATAGGTAGGGGTTCTATTCTCACTCCAGGTCACTTGGTGTGTGTGGACATCCATATGGCATAAATAGGATCGCCTTTATATGTGTGCCTTGGCATGTCCTGTAGGCAGTGATTAGAAGTTGTGCTAGCTTCAATGTAGCCATCACCAACTCAACCAAAATGAGAAAACCACGAACTACTTAAAACAAAAACGCAAAGGCATGTTACCAGAGAAAAACTGCACGTTTATTAAAAGTAAGCAATTAATTCAGAAAATAGTACATGAACGTCTTCAGACAAAATACTATTAAATTACAACCATTAAAATATTTAAATGGTTGCAATTCAATAGTATTTTTTCTCTGGTAATGTGCCTTTCCATTTTTGTTGAATGTAGCCATATTTGTGTATGAGCCTGTAAGAGCATTTTACATCATGTTATGGAACCATACGACATTTGAACTTCACTAGCATTATGGCCATACAGCCTTTACAATCATACACATCTCTATAAGTATATCTACAGGATCAGCACGTATTGCCCCAGTCCAAGAGGGACACAGGCAGATGCCCTGTGTTGAGATGGCAGTCACCTAGCCAATCATACAGATGGCATATGCTGAGATGCACAGAGGTGCTCTATGTGCCATTAGGCAAGTTTCTGTTTCAAGGGTGTGTTTAAGTCTGATAGACAAATCTTTCCCACAAGAATGTAGTACTGACGTGACATATGAGGTTAATCTCCTTACAGTGAGTTATCCATCTACTATAACTCCTACAGGTGGCCAGCATATTCAGCCAAGCAGGGTCACACATTGCCTTGTATGCAAGGCACAGATCACCTCTGAGTAGTCTATATGCCATAGGTGACAATGACACTTATTGCAGACAATCCCCATTGAACACATACTAAAGACATGAAGTGTTTATGTGAGGGACCATACTGTTGTGTGCAACTGCCAGTATTGCTTGGAAAGGTACATCACCAAATGGCCATTGCACTCAGATATTGGCATGCTGAGGGAAGAGTACTTGGAGGTTATGAGCATGTCACTTACAGGTGACTGTAGCCTCAGCTACGCTATATGATTCCTGCCATACCACTGTAGAGACATGGTGATCTGAGGCCTATTAGGTGTAAACTTGTGTGGCCAGGTCAGTGTGACCAGTTCGTTCACTCGAGTATTTACATCACATATTGCAACTGATGTGCCACTTACCAGGTACATAGGTCTAATTGATGGAAATTATACTACATATATATTTGCATGGTGTTTATAGCCATTAGTATGTCAACAGGCATGCAACACCCTCTTTCAGGACAGTGACATACAACAAAGACTCTATGAGTGCTCACAATTTGCAGGCATCAGCCAACATTGTTGCCCACAGTTAGTCAGTAGTCATGTGTATTGTGGTTGAATGGATTCCAAGCAGTAGGGGACCCAGGACTGTGTGATGTTGAGCACTGCTGCTTACAGATCAGCTATTAAAGGCAGATGTCCCTATGTTGTGCATGTGTGCCAGCAGTGGGCTACTTAGTGACCCCTACAATGACAGTATCGTCGATGCCTAAGTGGGTGCTTTGTAAATGTTTCCTGAGTGGGGGATATAGTCAGAGGGCTTGGCTCAGTCTATGGGGATGTACTTCTAGATGTACCCTCACCCAGGTCCTTGGGGACTGTTTCAGAAATGTCCACAATGTATAACAGTCATGCTACCACTGTCACACATGCAAGCTCTATACAGTCAACTGTGTGTAGAACACATATATGTGTGCTTATCACCTCCATGATGATTGCCCCTATGGGCATACAGATATGGATACTTAGACAAAGAGGTGTATTGTTATGTTGGTCAGTGAATTCACCACTTCTGTGCAAGGGTATAACAGTTGCCATTGTCCGCTCAGCTAGTGTGCAGCCAGAAGTGTCAGTAAGATTGCAAGAGTTTTCCAATAGTGTTAGTAATCCTTGTCAGGTCACATGTGGGATGCAGCCTTGAATGTTAGCATGTGCAATAGATGCCGAGTATCTTCCAGTGAGAGGCCAGTTATGAACTGCTCTGTAAATATGGAAGTTATGAGACAGTTTATAGGAATGTCATGTGTCACATGTGGTGGGGACAAGGGAGTGTAGTTAATGCAGACAGTGTGGGAGTACAGGTTAGGTATGTGTTCAGACCCATCATATGTGGCATCATAATGTATGAGGTCAGTGACAATCTGGGCCAGTCCTTTGAGGTCACACATGTAACTACACTGTGTTGCGGTCCTGCTTTGTGTGGGTGGCTACTTTTGTCACTTACCATGTCTTACTCAACATTACAATGACACTATGTGCTTCTTTTAGCTGAGGCGGTAGTGCCTCCATGTTAGGGGTGACACCCTCATCCCAAATGTCACACAGCACTGTCCATCTGTTATTGCAGAACCTGCTAATGACAGTTATCCACCAGGCAGGTTTGCTGAGACATGACAAGCTAGTGTCCCTCCTGTCACGTACATCTGAGTTCATGCAGTTGTAATGCTGCTGACATAATGCATGGATGTAGAGGTCTGGATACTTGCCTGTCCCATCTGAAGGGGAAACTGCAGTCACTCTATGTCAACCATCCCACAGGGGGTAATAAATGGCTTTCCTGACTTATATGCTGTATTGTCTGCAAGGGGGGTACATGTCGGTAGTCCTAAGGAGACTGATCTGTGGCCATCTCCCACCAGAGAGGACCTCACAGTGGGGGGGGGGATGTACTGGTCACCCATATTGATAAACACATGAAGCAATACGCTGGTTGCCCATGTGGGAATGTCAAGGCACTGCTGTAGAGCATTGTAGGTAAGGACCTGGACCATCTTTTGGCCAAATGAGCCACAGCATGACTAAGCAATACAGTGTATACATATTCTTCTTCTTCTTCTTTCAGTTTTTCCCAGTTAGGGGTCACCACAGTGGATCATCTGTCTGACCATGATTGGCAGTGGAGTTTTACGGTGTCGAGTTGTCAGCCCGGTACCCAACCTTCCACAGAAGGTACACACACACATACACACACACACACACACACACACACACACACACACACACTCACACACACACACTCACACTCACACCTAGGGCCAATTTAGAGTGTCCAATCCACCTACTGCATGTCTTTGGGATGTGGGAGGAAACAGGAGCACCAAGAAGAAACCCATGCGACCACAGGGAGGACTTGCAGTCTCCACACAAAAGACACCCCAGCCAAGAATCGAACCAGAGAAACTCTTGCTGTGAGGCAGCAACACTAACCACTGCACCATCGCAACCACCCACAGTGATTACACTTCCCTAATGTGTCTGTCTGTGCTCTGTACAGAAAGCTCGCATGACTCTCTTCTTGCAACATGCTGGAATAAACTGTAATACTTGCACAGATGGCAAGTAGCATGTAGTGCCAAGTGGTGTCCCCAGATCTCTGAGTCATGTCACTTGAAATGCCATAATAGGAGTTAGCATGGATACGAGCACTAACACTGTCATACACCTACTGACACTGGACCACTATTACTTTTGCTTAATGCCAGATCATGCCTACCAATTGTAATCGGCAGAGCCCATTGACTGTTACAATATGCAATGGATGTCGGGCATATGTCTCACTCCACCAACCATGGCCTGACAAGGCGTATGACAATATTAGTCCAGCAGGCCTTGCTGGAAACTGTGTACATCATGTACAGAGTGTTATGTCAGCTGTTGGATAAGCAAGTGTCTGACAGTCATACTCTGGGAAGATAGCATTGGGAGATGTACTCTGCAGTGAAGCCAGTCACCAGTGGAGTTTACCATCCTCCATTATTGGTGTAAGCCATCTACCTTTTCCCTCTCTGCAGTTACAGCCACTGTCAGTAACTTCTGATTGAGTACATTAGCAGTTGATTGCATATAAGGCGCTGTCACAGAATCCCACACAGAACCAACAGTTATCCAGGATGGCCTAAGACAGAGTCAGTTGTTCTCTGAGCCACTGACAAAGACTAAATGCCAATTACTGCACTCTACTATCCTGTGGGAAATCATCCACCCCTGCAAAATATTTTAGTGTCCGCAAACTGCACAGTTGAGCCATTACACATGGAGTTATGGACACATAGGGTAATGTAGCCTTTGACTTTCACTGGTCGGTAAGATGTGGGGATACATTCACTGTTTTACAACCTATACCAACAGGTTTGGGATGTAAATCGCACACTGTCACTGCTGTACTGAATGTGGCATTCATCACACCTATCACTGTGTGCAATGGCATCCTTGCTATGTCACTACACAGGCATATTGTGCAACTATAGCAGCCACACAGGTTCCATGGTACACCAATACACAGTGTAAGATAACATGTTCTATGGAGTCTGTGTCATGAGCGCACATATGTAGTCTATCTTCTAAATGCTGTGAGTGGATGTGTATGGTTCCATAAAAGGAGGTGTTAAATCTCACTTTGTACCTTCCACGTATCCATGACAGGACTAACACATGTCTCACCTGTTCTACATACCTACAACATCACTGTGGTATAC
Organism: Protopterus annectens; assembly: GCF_019279795.1. NCBI lineage: Eukaryota > Metazoa > Chordata > Ceratodontiformes > Protopteridae > Protopterus > Protopterus annectens. The sequence goes on from NC_056734.1 coordinate 260,991,403, forward strand.
AAAGTACATGCTGGAGAGACAGGTATGTAACACAGACAGTATACCCTACATGAAACAGCCCCCTCCCCATGCATGTGAAGCACACATTTGCTGTGACACACATCATGTGCAGGTTACACAATGTGATGCAGAAGGTGGCAATCATAACTAGAGTTGGTCAACTGTCTGTACTGGACACAGGATATTTGTAGATGGGCCATCTCCATTACCACAGCTTGAAGATGTGTGAGTTCCCAAAACCGTGGTGACACTTACCAAGGGTAGCAGACCTGTTCACAGATTAGGGATGCATGAATACAATGAATGCCACCATTGTCCTTGTTAGCCTGTTATACACATATGAACCTATGGAGCCATGCACTTATAGTACTGTACCTTGTTGAAGGCATGTTTCTGCTCTGCTGACCTGCCATCCTGTGATGCTTTATTGCTGCTTTGTATCTGTAGTTTATCCCAAAAGATTCCTGAAACAGAAACAGAAATGGGTCCGTAATACACCCGACACTATGTAACTATACAGCCATTACATCATGCATCATAAGGTGCACAAAAGTATGTGGTGTACTCATGACAAATGCCAGCACACAGTATCTGTCATTAACCACTACAAGTGGCATGACAAAACAACACTGTATTACACAAGTACATGTTAACTAATATAGCCACCCTGTGCATCAGACACATAACTTCATTTCCCTGCATTGAAGGTGAGTATGATAGTGATGTGGTATAGGTATCATCACTTGCACAGGGTGTTGTATGGGGATGCAGGAGGCCTAGGCTTACTCAAGCAGTTAACAGCATGTGTGTAGAGTCAGGAAGGGGAGCAGGTAAGATGGACCATGGAAATGTGTCGTGTGTGTTTTTAGGTGACAGTGGTGTGCGAGTATATAAATGTACACAGTTAAGCACAGTGCTAGCCCTACATATGTGTATGTTGGAACATTTCGGACTGTACATGGTAGAGTTGACAGTTCACCATCTCTGTCACTGAACACGGGAAATGGCTCTGCCAGGAGTTGCACTGGCACATCCATGCCAAAGGTCAGAAGTGGTCCTAATACCTGACAGTGACTGCTGTATGCTAGGGCTGTGTCTCCCATGGGAACACCCAGGATGATTAGCCCATGGCTTTTGCCATGTCATGGTGTAGACAGCACCACCCCCCTCTGTAGAGCTGGATGTACTGCTACTATGGGAGCATGACTGTGCATGTCCATGTGGACTCTTAGCTGATGGGGTTGCTGATCTACTTCCATGAGTCCAACACTCAACTTCAACCACATGTTCCAGTACAGACAAAATGTGCGATCCAAGACAGACACTATCTCAGCCCATCTTCTATCCACTGTCTCATTGAACAGATTCAGGCTGTCCCTAATGTTGTGGAGGCAGTCATGGATGTCAGACTGTGCTGCATCTATAACCCTAAGCATACATCCAGTGTTCCATTCAGCATGTGCCTGTGCCACCATGATGGCATGAAACATGCTCTGAGTGACCCACGATATGACGCCTGCAACAGGTGGTGGACAGACATCAAGCATCCTATAAGCACCCCTGTCAATCCACCTGTGTGGGCCCTCACCAGGTCTCTCACCATGGCCATTGTTTACACTCACTGGAGCCATAGTTGCCACATTTTCCTGTTCAATGTCCCCACCCTCTGTCTGTCCAATATCTGTGGCCTCCGGGGACAAGGTATGTGTGGGCACACTGACTGTGTGTGGTGACAATGAGGGCAGAAGAGGGATGTCAACCTCTGGGACAGATTCAGACCCAAAACCCTCAGCTGTGCCACACTGTGGCCAACACCATCATCATCAGAGTCTGAGGAGACACTGACATCAGGTTGTGTAGTGGACAGAGACCAACTTCCGGGTCACCTGTGATAAGAAAGGAAAAAGCAGTACATTAATACCTGCACTATTATCATCTGCAGTACTATGTTGTGATGCACGTAAGGCTCTATACACTGTCACCACTATGACAAACCTGTTGAAAACCCAACCTCATATAGTAGGACATGAGGATAGTATTCTTCCCACTAACAGCTGTAGTTACTTGTAAATAATATCTCATTACACTGAAATCTCATCGGCAGCAGTGAGGTACACTGTTGACATTTGTGTAAACTCTGCTCAATTGACACATATAACACTCTGTAGTGTCCTGATAATGCCATTACATCTATCAGTGTGGTCACACCTACAAGGCATAGGTATGAGTTTAACATATGTCCAGTCAGAACATATGAGTGCAGTTGGCAATCATGCCAACAGTACATCAATGCAGGCAGCAGGCCTGGGAAATAGTCTAGGGATTACATGCTGTAAATCTACATTTATAACAAAACAGTGTCATGCTTACCAGGAGAAGGGCTACAGGCTTGGCCAATAACTGACAGACCTGTGAAACGTTGAAGGAGAAGTAATGTCAGTACCTTCGCATGTTCCCCCACCGCATGGTACTACATCTATATATCTCACATTTACATTAGTTACAGTGTTAATTGTTATTTTGGTCAAAATCTGAGCATGGAAATCAAACTGCAGGGAACCTCCTCCACCAAAAGCAGACAGACCTGACACCCACTTAAGACTATGTACACCCTGATACACTGAATGCTACAGTAGTGCAATACTGATCAAACTAAGCTTACCTACATGTTCCTCTGCAATGGACACTGCAGCACCCACATTCATGATGTAGGGTGTGATGGATGTCTGGGAGCTGTCATGTGTGCTTAGATTTGCCAGGAATTCCTCAGTGGCTCAGAGTGGTTGTTCCACTGCAGGCCCTCCACTGGTGGTGCCACAATCCCTGGCTACATCCGCTGCTCTTCTGCATGTGGCATTGATCATGTCCATTACACAGCATCAAACCTGTTCATATGCCCTGCCCTGATGACCAGTGACATTGACAGCATGGACAAGGTCATCCCAAAATACCTCCCACTGTTCCCTGTTGTGCCTCCTCTTGGACAGTAGGACTTCATGGTATTGATGGAGATGTTCCACTATTAACTCATTCTCTTCATCCATGTAAGTAGCACTGCATCTTGCATACATGTTCCCAGAAAGAGTGCAACATGGGAACACATGTTAGGATCACATACATGTAAGTACACTATGTAGAGATACAGCGAGGACAGAATGGCTGGCAATGTCCACTGCTTGATCACACATGTCATTTTCCACAGTATACAAACATACTAAGTGATAGTCAGGTATTTGCGTGTGTGCCATGACATATACTGCTGTAAGTTCATACGGTTGACACTGGAGTCCATTGCAGTGTGTCCTGAAGGGACAACCCCCCTGATAATATGCCAAACTGACTGTGCCTAAGAAATAGCAGTGTGCTATTGCAACCATTATAAGGAGAGAGTTCCATGAGCCCAGTGAGACACATTGATAATATACATTTGACCTTTAATGTCTTACATATCCTCTGTATGTGTAACAAATCTGGAGATCACTGACATGTCATTATCATAGTTCTAAGAAAGGCTTAATGTCATAACCCCTATAAGTATTGTCAGACACCTGCATCCTGATGTAAACAAGATGGTTACATACCTGATGGAGTGCAGTACTCCTCTGCTGATAGTTAATACTTTGCATATGCATGGTCTTTGTGAGGAAAGTCTCATGCAGAATAGTTCCACATAGCCAGCTACATGCCTTTTTAATATGCTTCTCATCAGCAGGTGATTGCCTCTTAACCAATCTATGATACTAAATGCTAATTGCAGCCAACACAGCTGATTTGCACCATCATCAGCCAATCACATGCAACCACAGTACAATATATAAGGCCTTCATGTAGATTAGGGTCCCTTTCTGATATGTTATGTTGGACATTACTGGGGTGAGAAGACTACTTCATCACAGAGAGTAGGTCTGTAACAGCAACTTTTACATAGAGATGGGTGTGCTACAGACCGCAGCTGCTGCAGATAATAGGTATAGGCAGAGAGTGTGAACACTTTGGAGGACAACAAGCTGTAGGAGTAACTGTGGGAGCTGTGTCGGCCTTGTTATAGAGACAGAGCCAAAGCGAGGCTACCCTTTCCATTCCAATTAAGGCATGTGTTTGGGGTAAGTATGTTAGGCAACAGTATCACTAACAGAGTACTAGGCCACATGCTTGTTGTATCCTTCAGCAACATGAGGGATTAATATAACAATATGTCCTCCATTCGGGTGACTGTCAGGCCATGTGTTATAGTCTGGTAGTAATTTGGAGTATGTATGAGAACAATCCATGTTACAAGCAGGTACTTCAAATGTGTATGTTAGGTGTGCAGCAGTGCTAATCAGCACTGTGAGTTTGAAAGGATTGTGTGGTGCACTCTATTAGTGGCCTTCATTTGCAGTACCTGAGTTGAATTTCTCTGTGAATGCATATTAATGCAAGACGTGACACTTTATGCACTTATAATTTTGCTATAGGGATATGTGAAGTGTGTTTCTGCCTTCAGGCCTGTGACTTCCATCAGTGAAATGCAAACATTTAATTTAATATGCACTATGTGGATAAAGAGTGCATGACTCAGTCATTCTTTCCTAGCCTCACAATGCTATAATTCCATTGCTACACACCACTGGATAGTCATTATTTGCTAGCCTCACAATACTATAATTCCACTGTTACACACCACTGAATTTGACCCCAGGACTGTGTGTGGAAAAATGTACTATTTGCAGAGGCATTTAACAGACTAAACTACTGACTCACTGCTACAGTAGATGTATTTGCAAGATATATGTGCACACATACAGGATGTGAAAAACATTTTCTACATCCATCAGTATTTGCATGGCTTTATATGGATGCATTTCTGCACCAGGATCCATATGAACATGTATTTTGCAGTTAATGCATTAGCAGGTGTCTTTCTATATGTTGCTGATAAAAGGGCACATTTACCTGCTATCACAGGCCTCACATCCATTATTATGTTTTTGGCTTTCTAGTGGTGTACTATTGCATCAGAGACCAAGGTACACTCTCATTTTTTCCATTACTTTTTAATATATTTTCTGTGGTGCGGTGCAGTGCACAGCTCTGCTGAAACACGATTAATGACTGTAACTGGCAATTACTATGTTTTGTTTATACCACCTGTTTTAATTAAGAGTTGTGTGGCATGGCAGGTTAATGCAGTGGTGTGCAGGTGCGATGGCATTAGTTTTGAAATATGGGACATGTGTTTATTTTGTAAGTGTACATTACAATTTTAAAAACACATATAGTCAATATAACTTTATTTAGCTGAGGTTAGCGAAACTGTATGACATGGCACTGCACAGATTCTCGCTAAAAAAATATAAAGAAAATAGCCAACCTATGAACCTATAAATTCACCCTGGGGATCACGTCAGTTGCCCTGCTAGACAGGGGTCCAGGAAAGTAAATAGTGTGGGAAGAAATAGCCAGGGAATTGTTATGGTTAGGCTTGTATAGGCCCTAGGGCCGATAGCCTAGTACCAACCTATGAACCTATGAGCAAAAATGGGGAGATAGGAAAGTAGTGAAATTAGGTGCAAGCAGAGGGAAAATATAGTGAAAGGCAAGAAGGGATGTGCAGAAGGGGTGTAGGAAAGAACCATAGCTATCCATTTCTTGTACAGCAACAACTGTGCCCTTGGACAGAATTTGTACATGGCTTTGAACTCTCACCCATAGAGAGTGGGGTGAGGACAACATAACTGCATTGTCATGCCAATAGGACCAAATTACATGTCCAGTGGACATGTGTGTGAAATGGAGAGCTATGTATGGGATGATATTTTTATTTTTGGTACAGGTGCCCATTTATTTTAAGATGAGAGTGGAATTTTGAGGAAGGGATATAGGTTCATATGTTCATAGGTTGGTACTAGGCTATAGGCCCTAGGGCCTGTACAAACCTAGCCATAACAATTCCCTGGCTATTTCTTCCCACAATATTTACTTCCCTGGACCTCTGTCTAGCAGGGTGACTGATGTGATCCCTGGGGCGAATTTCCTATCTCCCATCCAATCGTCAAGGTTTCTATTGAAGAGGGCCAAAGAGGTGGTCTGCTTGCCATGTATGGGCAGTGTATTCCAGAGTCTGGGGAGTCTCTTGGTTAGGAACCTATCCCTCCAGCATATTTTGTTCATTGTGATGACAAGGTTTAGATCCCCGGAGTTTGTAGCTCTGAGGGATTAGGATTTCTTTAAGTGTAGCATGTCCAACAGCTCTAGGTTTGACATGGCCTTTTATGTTAAGCAGAGATTGCCTCTGAGTAGACAATATGCAACAGAGTATAGCTGGAGTTTTTTTAAGTGGTCAGCACAGGGCATCTGCTTTAGGCCTGTGATTTTTTTAGTGAGGTATTTCTGCAGCCTTTCCAGTTGTTGTAGATGTCTTGAGAGGAACATACCAAATGGGGCATTGTATTCTATAATGGATCTAATGAGGGATGAGTACAGTGGGACAATTACCTCCTTTTTTTCTGGATGTAAATCCCTTAGTGATGAGGTGTGCCACATAGAAGGATTTCTCTATTGTTGTGGTGATGTGGTTATCGAAGGTAAGATCTCTGTCTACCTGTGTCCCTAAGTCTGTTATCACACTTTCAGTGTTTAGTGTACTGTTACCTATGTGGTAATTCATGGGTACATGTTTTTTCCCAAAGGGGATAACTACACATTTCTTGGCAATGAGCTTAAGCCCATGGCAATGGCATCAAGCATCTGTTTCTGTAAGGCCCTTTTGTAGAATATCCATATCATTTGAGGATTCAATAATGGCTCCCAGTTTGCAGTCATCTTTGAACTTTGTTAGCCAGAGTCCCTTAGTGTTGGCCTGTACTTCAGAGAAGTAGATGCCAAACAAGAGCGGCCCCAGGACTGAATCCTGAGATACTCTACTTGTCATTTGTCTGGAGCTGGATTTGGAGTCGGCTACTTTTACAGTGTAGATTCTGTCAGAAAGCCAGTTGGCAACCCATCAAGTGATGTTCGGATTAATGCCCAGCTTAGTTAGTTTATCTATGATTCCAGAGTGGGGGATTGTGTCGAAGGCATTGGCAAGGTCCAGATAGGCTGTGTGAACCGCCTTACCCTCGTCCACAGCTCTGGAGACTGATTCAAAGAAGTAAATCAGGTTCAGGAGACAAGATCAGCCCTTCATGAACCCAAACTGGGTGGAGTCCAGTGTTTGAAGGTTGCCAATGCCTTTGTTTATATGTTCCATGATAATATGTTCCATGGCCTTGTAGATCAGGCTCATCAGACTGATGGGGTGGTAGTTCCCAGGATCCAAGTGGATCCCTCCTTGTGGAGTGGGATAACTGTAGCTGTGCACCACTCAGTGGCCATGAAGCCTGAAGTGATTCTATGATTAAATGAGTCTACTGCTCTACATCAAAAATACACTTCTTCGAAATAGAGCAGTAGACCCTACACTTCAGCAAAAGTCCACTAAAACAAAATTGCACTTTTGCTGAAGTCTAGTTCCCCGAGCTACCCAAAAAAAAAAAAAAACAAAAAAACACTAAAACATGTTTTTGCAGGGGGGCAAGCCCCCCTGCACCCCCCATGAGGGGTCTGTGCCCCCCACACACCCCTACTTAAATATACCAACTCCAAGATCAGACTACAGTGGGGAAAAGGGAATATTCCCATTCTGCACTGTAGTGTGACGGCCAAAGTCAATGTTCGAAGTTTCACTATTTCGAACAAGTGGACTCAGTGAAGTTGGATTCGAAGTAGTGAAACTTCAAACATACTGATGGTTCCCAATTAAACATGACACTTAGGTGTGGTGCCAGTTCATTTTGAAGTTCATATAGTACACAGCCCGGGATGTCGTATGATCCCATGGATGCTGTATTCTTAGCTTTGTAGAGTGCATTTTTTACCTGTGTGGTCGTTATTACTGGAATTTGGCAATCTTTTGATATTGAGATGGGCTTTTTAGGGAGTGAGAGGGGGTGAAGTTGGCATTTAATTGATCTGCCAGGATACTGGCAATATCCTTGGGATCAGTATATTTAATGCCATTCTGTTGTAGCTAAGAGCAGATCTGAGCATTGCCATTTTGATTCGTGACATAGCTATAAAATGCCTTCTGGTTGTCTTTGGAATCTTTGGCAATTTTATTTTCGTAACTAGTTTTGGAGGATTTTATGAGGGATCTCAGCTTCTTACTGAGGCTGGTAAGGGAGTTTTTTGCATCCTGGGATTTTCCTGTTTTCTGCAACAGTTTCTTCCTTTTGTTATAAAGTTTGTTTATGGCAGGGGACCACCAGATTGGCTTCCTTTTTTTGGAGGAGAGTGTCTTGGTTCTATTTGGGATGGCACGATTCATGCACGAGTGGATGTGCTCATACAGTGCCTTAGTGTAGGACTCAGCAGTTGAACTTTCAGTTCCCGTCTGCATGGGTGGCATGAAGTTTGTCACTTCTGACTTGAGTAGTATGAAGTTGGCTTTGGAGAAGTTTTTTACGGAGGTTTCCTTACTGGGGGTGGGGGTAGGGGAAGGATGTGGATGTCAAGGGTGATTAGATATGGTCACACCTGACCAATGAGGGGGTGACCATAGGTGTGGAGCATCGATTTCCCATGTTGTTGAATGACCAGGTCTAGGATATTGAAGCTCTTGGTGGGACTATGGATTAGCTGATCCAGGGCATTGGAATTTATGATTTCCAAGAACTGTTGGGCAAAGGTGTTGGTACTCAAGTAGTTTTCCCAGTTAATGGCAGGGCAGTTGAAATCAGGCAGTATTAGGGTGTTTGGTTGTATCTCAATATTTTCCAGTATGTTTAGAAAAGTGTAGTGAGAATCTTGGGGCATGGTGGGGGATCTGTAGCAAGCTACAATTTGGATTGCAGTCTTACCTAGTGTTAGTTGCACCTGAAGAATTTCTGATGCATTGTGTTGGGCAACTAGCTTGTGGTGTGAATATCCTTGGTGAATATGGAAACTCCTCCACCTTTAGTGTTTCGGTCCAGGTTTGGTGGCCGAAAAATGTGATAAGACTTGTAGCCTGGTATTGCAGGAGTGCTCTCTGGAGCCTTGAACCAGGTCTCAGTTAATGCACAGATATCGATGTTCTCCATTTTTAGGAGTGCCTCAAGAGAATGCATTTTGAGGATTAGACTTCTAGCATTGAGTAGCATTACCTTCAGATTTTGCATGCTTGTACCTGTTATGGTGGTGGTTTTGTCCTTTGAACTTTGCCTAAAAAAGCACTATAGGGTTGGCAAGAGTCTTAGTCGGTAAACTGAATCCCAGGGGCGACAGATGCAGACCATCTCTGGCAAAGCATTGTGGTCTGTTGATCATGTTGTCCCAGGCAGACAGATACTGGATCCCCTTTGAATGACACCAGAAGCTTAGCCAATTGTTGAAGTCAATCATTTTGTCCTTATACTGTGGTATCATTCTGGGCAAAGGCAGGATCTCAGCTTCTTACTGAGGCTGGTACTTTTTACTAAGGCAGGATGCTACTCAGGACTAGGGTCATACCTGCCTGGGCCACATGATCTGATAGCTCTTCCATGTCTCTTTTCATGTAGTCCAGGGAAGTACGTCTCAAGTTATTCACTCCAACATAGACAATGACAGAGTCATATTTGTACTTGTTGTGGAGTGACTTGAGTGCATGTATTATGTGGCGGATCCTGGCACCTGACAGGTAGCTGACTGTAATTTTCTCCTTGTTCAGCCTGGTGAGTGGGACATCAGTGCGCTTGACTATAGAGTTACCTATAACTAAAGTGTCGGGTACGTTGTCTTGCCTTAGGGGCTGTTGTTGGGTGGCACACTGGTGTTGTGAGCTATGTGACACTTTGGTTGTGATTGGTGTTTGTTTGAATTTCAGATTTGGAGGTCCTTGTTGCTTGGGCAGGTTTATTGTTGCTATGTGAGGGTGCTGGTGGTGTGGGTTTAGAAGGGCTATGTGTTGCTTGAGGTGTAGTGTGGGTTTAACCTTCTCCTCTTGACTGTCTAGCGCAATCTTGGATGGAGAGAGCTTTGATTCCAGTTTGGCTATGTAAGTGCATCTCTCACAGGTTGTAGTGTTGGGTGGTAGGAGGAGAGGGTTGTCTGTGTAAATGAGGCAATTGCTGCATTGCCCCAGTATGCCCAGATTCATAAGGTGGACAGGAGAAATCACCGGAAGCTGACCCTTGGACATGCCTGGTTTGGTGCTTTTTTTTTGTAAAGTACAAGAGCTGTTTTCCCTTACCTTAGCAAGGTACTTTGCAATTATAGGCTGTTTAGTGCTTATGATTAATTTCTCCAGATTAACAAGGAGAGCTGAGTGCTTGTATCAGTTTAAGGCTTCCTAGTGCCTTCCAGCAGGTTTTAGAGAAAGTGCTGGTCACAAGGGTTGCTTAAAGGTAAGATAAAAAAATGGTTTATCCTAAACACTGCAATTTACCAAAATATAGTTAGTTTAACAAAATATGTTAATATTAAATCATAATAATACATACAAATAATAAATAAATGAAGATAAGCGGTGGGGAGTGAGAGACAGAGAGAGAGAGAGAAACATTCCATTACTGACAATGGAGACTATATCCCTGGAAACACTGATAATAAATACTGTACAGGCCTGTAGTGTCAGTTTTAAGTACAGTGACTACAATTCTCCTATAGCTGATGCAGCACGTACATACCTCTCAAGCTGTTAGAACACTTTCATATAATGTGGACTTACAGTATATAACTACCAAGGTGTTCTGTAAGTGGATTTGATAATATATTGCATTCCAGGTAATCATTTTTCTGATAATCCTGTGACAGATGGATTAGGCTGTTTTAATTGCATTAAGAGAAATTGTGACACTTGAGAGGCATGTTTGTGTACAGTACATAAACTATACCTCAGTCATGCTTTAGTTGAAAGGCATGGGAAAATAACCCAATAGCTGTGACTGTAGGGGACATCTGCAAATAATGTAACAATTGACTGCAGCAACATGCAAGGAATGCAGCCGTACTGGAAATATTTAGACAGATTTATTTAGGAATCAATGATGCTGTTTAACACTTTATTGGTATTGCTAATAAGTGTCTGTGAAATGTGAACACAATGATATCTGCTAATAACATCAGCCATATACCTTTTGTTCATGAAGTGGGAGAAAATGAGGGCATTATGTGACTGAATTCATTTTGCATTCTAAAACTAGTAGAGTGTTATACTTGGCTGCAGTGACAGTAGAACACACATGCATGGGATATGGCCATACTGCATTTATTAAAACAGATTTCTGTAGGAATTAACACTTTATTGGTATTGCTGATAAATGTCTGTGAAGCCCATGCACAATATCTGCCCATAGAGTGGGCTACCTCACCCATATAACTTTATTACCCCTGGAGAAGCAGAAACAGAGAACATTATGTGACTGATATTGATCTGGAGACAGTGTTACACTTGACTGCAGCAACCTCACCATAGACTAGCAATGCATACAGCTCTACTGCAATGCAATCCTGCTGTACACCATTTTGCTTACTGTCATTGTTTATTGTTTATTGCAATACAGTTGTTATTGTTTATTGATTGCACTATAGCTCTAAATGGCCATTTACTGCATTACAGTTCTACTTGCCCATTTATTACACTACAGTTTTTATTGTGTATACTTTATTGCAGTAAATTCTTTACTCTTTCTTGCTTATTGCAGTACAGTTAGTCTAATACATCTGTAGTTACCACACTCACAGCACAACTTGGCCAGGCGCCTGGCATGGGACTCAACATTTCGAGCCCTTTCAGCTGCAGCTGTTGGAAAAGAAGCACACCACTATATATACCAGTTTTGCAGACATTCAGCTTGCAGTCTGCTAAATCAGTGAAAAATATACTTATGTATTTTGCGGGGCATTCCCAGCTTGTGATTCTTGGAACAAGGTGTCCAAGTTTCCCCTTTTTCTCCTTTTCAGGTTGTCATAATAGTGATGACACTGATCACCAGTGCAGGAGATATCCTACCAGTCACAGACCTCTACCTTACATTCTGTGCCCTGGAAACCACCGCACATCAGCCTGGGTACATAATTTTTTACCAGAAGCCCAACAAAGTCCCTGGACTTCAGCTCTGCACCCAAAAACATGCACCCTCTCCAGAACCATCTGGCATAGCCACAGATAATCAGACTCCAAAGAATGGTGCAGAATTCTCATCTATTGCACTTAATATAGGCTGTTTTCCCACCCTTGCACATCATTGAACAACATTCAAAAAAGTGTACATCACTTAGCAGTGCACAAATCAGTTATCAGAGCTAAGCAGTATGAAAACTCACACAACCAAGTATTTAGGTAAGCTTAGCACTGCACAAACAGCAGTAGCCATTAGCATATTTAAGCATTGCTCAGCACAGTGCAGTATTGCCATAGTTCACAATTTTTTTTTAAATTAAAAATATATAATAAATTAAATTACAGACATCTTATGAGTGCTACAGACTCAAACCTAGGACCTACTAAGCATTAGGCTGTAACTGTACCTATTTAGCTACTTGGATATTATGAAAAATAGTATACATTCACAAATACTACCTAGATACTTGTTAACGTTGCTGTGCACCATGCTGCACAGCACAAACATGCTTAAATAGACCCAGAAATAAATAATTATATCCAGTTTCAATTTTTAGATGTCTGGCAGCTGTTGGCTATGTATGTATAAGTGCTGTTCGGCTCTGCAGCACTCCATGCCACGCAAACAGCAATTTAAAAAGAAAATTAATTATGATAATTAATTACATCCAGTTGCTATTTTTAGATGTGTATCAGGTGTCAGCTGTCTATATGTGAGCAGAGCTTGGCATTGCTGTACTTCACACTGTACAAACATACAGAGAGGAAAACAAATTCATAGCAATAAAATCTTACACATTTGAAACAATTCACAGCATTTCAACAGTAGCAGGGATCATTACATGGAGCTTCACCCTGTACATAACATCTGGAAAGGCATGAAAAACCAGTGATAGCCTCTACACTTCTGCCTACATGGATTTAATATCCCTGTTCCTATGCTCTCTCTACATGTAAATGAATACATTCTGTGTAGGTTCTATATGGTGACTAATGGATTTTGTTAAATCCTGGGGTAGTGTATAATTTAAAAAATATATAGTCCTTCCATGGTGCAGTCTCTTGTCTTCTTCATTCTTCAGGAATGACTTTTTTCAACAAACCAAATGTTTCAAAATTCATTTCACAGAACTCCTTAGCGATCAAATGTATTAATGCATTTATGTCTTTTCTAGTAAATCTTAGAAACAAATTTACATTGTCCAAAACATGGTCTGATGGTCCTTTATTTTATAAAAAAATCACTTATTTATAATACAGCTATGCAATTTACAATATATACACTATGCACACTACTTAAAATTTTACAAAGAATAACATTCTTTCCTTTCCATCAAAAGTTAATAAGCATTTCCTTTATGTGACTCACACTCTATTTTCTATAACCAAAATCTTATTTTTTTAACATTGTAGCTTGATCCCATATTTCATTAAACAGGATTTCCCTCATTCTTTGGTTTCAAATCAACCATATTATATAAAACATGTTTTATCAATTCTTATTATACTATTTCTACTTCTGTTTTTATGATATCTATACTCAATTATATAAATGGTAAATTAATTTATATCTGCTATGCCCTCTAAATAATTAAAATCAGCCATCTTTTTTCATAATATTTTAATTATTTTACATCCTAAAAAATGTTCACTAGTCTAAAATTCTTTACAATAAAAGCATAGTCTATCATTTTTACTTTAATATGATATATTTGTTTTTACTGGGAGTTCTTGTATAGCCAGTCTCCATAAGAAATTTTGACACTCCAACATATACTTACATCTTCCCATTCTTGCTTGTATCACTACAAGTTTATTTTTATGCAGCTCCTTCCATGGGTATACACAAACTATTTATTCATGATATTATACCATTTTTCCTCTCATTTTCAATTTCACTGATTTCTATTTTCAAAAGTAAAGATTTGTCTTGATAATTATTTATTTTATGATTAGGCCATAATCTTTTTTTTTAATTCAAGAGATATATCCATTGCATTTTGTACTTAAGTCTTAAGGTCTGTGTTAATAATGAGGTATCATTGTCATTTAAACATTTCAATACATTATATAAATACAATGATGCTGCATAGACAATTGGATTAATCAATACTAAACCTCCATATTTTTTTTGACATACAAAACCCCCTTTTTAACAGACTAACCTAGAATCACAAGTAAAGGAAAAACTATGTTATAAACATCCTTTGTGTATACTTGTATATTAAAGGTGTAATAAAACACTTGCTAAATATATAATTCTTGCTAGCAATACTGAATTAATTAATTTTATATAACACACACACACACACACACACACACACCCTCACACACATATATATATATATATATATATATATATATATATATATATATATATATATATATATATATATATATATATATATCTAAAAGACTACCAGAATATATACATACTTTTCATTGTTTCTATTTTTTTTCTTTATCTATCAGTTCTGTATTTTCTTGTTTCCTAAAACATGCTCCAAGCACATTTCTGTCTGTTGTATTAAATTTAATACCCCCTAATATTGCTTCAAAGCCTAATCCTTGGATCCCTGGCTTTTCTCTTTATATATATATATATATATATATATATATATATATATATATATAAATGTTATCACTTGTAAATGATACTGTCAACAGTTCATCGCTCTACTCATTCTTTTACTATTTTTTGAAATGATTATAATATCATCTGTGTATAATAACATAATTGTCCCTTCAGTAGATATATAACCCATAGTCTTTATTTCTCTGTTAATATGTGTAGAGACGGCTTTCATTACCAATGAATGGACATCCTTGTTTTATACCTTTTTTTTCACTTAACCATCCGTTTACTAATACCTTAACTATATTTAACTTATAATCTGTCATGTATGCCTTTGTTATCTTGCTACTTCTGTTATATACTTCAGATACTTCCCATAGCTCATTCTGCTGAAATGAGTCAAAGGTTTTGCTTAGATCCCCCACTACAATTTTTGCTTGATTGTTTCTATATAGAACGTCACCTATTAACTCCTGAATTATTAGGATCAATTCTTGCATTCTTTTCCTTTTTATAACCTTATTTATTTTATTTTCCATTCTTTTTTTTTTTTTGTAAAATTTTTGCAAATACTTTATAGTCAGTATTATTTAAGACTATAGGTCTCCAGTTTTGCATCTCATATTTAGTACTTTTTTCATATAAATTTAATTACTCCTCTACATAATTCTTTCTATTGAAATCCTTTGCTTAACTATTCATTTAATGCCATTAGAATTGTTTGTGTGTTATTGTCATATTTTTATATATCCCATATTCCATTCCATCTGGGCTCATTGCTGATTTCAAATTAACAGCTTTTAATTTATTTTCTAATTCCTTAACCACAAATTTCTTTTCCATTTCCTTATTATTGTGTTCTGAAAAAATATCTACTTTCCATTTCTTGTTAGTTTATCTATCCTTTAAATATTTATTTTATATATTTTTCGACAATAACCATAATCTTACTTTGTGTATTGTATATTATACCCATTGTGTCCTTCATTTCTCTCATTATGCTGTTACTTTCTTTAATGAATTTTCTCAAATATAGTGCAATTTCTTCTTTTTTCCCATGAAGGAATTATCTTTGCTTATACAGTAATTTTTTTTTATTTTCATTTTACTTAAATTATTTAATTCTTAATCCTTGGTAAAAAATTATCCTTCATTTTTCTAAACTTTCAAAAATATCATTCTTTAACTTGTACTTTTTTCTTCCTTTCTGTTTTCCTTCTCCCATCATATATAACACATTTTTTTACTTTTGTTTAAAACACAACTGCCATTCTGACCAGTCCATGTAAAAGGCTCTCATTTCCAAAGGACCTAGCCATAAATTTAGTATATTGATTTCCCTTTCTCATTCCATTTAAATTCATTAATTCTTTTTATTCCCTTTCCTATTCTTATATACTCTGCATTCCCTTTTAATGTCATCCAAATTGCTTGATGATGAGAAAAATATGTCATTGAAACACCTTTTTCTACTATTTGTAACCCAAAGTTAAGAAATAGTCTATTTCAGTTCTTTGTTCTCCTCTACTATAAGTCCATGTACTCGTTTTCCAAATTTGCAGTTGTCCATCTTTTATATTCTTTTATAGTTTTCTTATTCTGTTGTCTTAAATTATAGTTAAAACCATCTACCACAAGTATTACCATATTTATAGCAACATACAAAATTATATTTTTAAACATATCCTCTCTCTCTCTTTTTGTTACATATGCATAAATAGCAATAATTCTGAAAATGTGATCTTTTCCTCCTAAATCAAGAATAGTTATTCTACCCATTATGATAAATGTAATATCTAATATTTTTATTGTATCCTTATACAAAATGACTGTTCTATATCATTTAATGGAAAGCTTAATTAAGCAAATCGCTATTTGTCGAACCCAGTGAAGTGAAAGCTCAATTACCTGAATAATCATTTAAGCAAAAACTTTCTCAGGGGGAAAAAACTAGTTGTCCTCCCACCAACCATAACAAACAAAACAAAATATAAAACTCTGCAAAGTGGGGGGGGGCTGTCCCCGCACCCCCAACTAAATATACTAAGACCAAGATTGCAGCTACAGTTGGGAAAAGGACAGATTCCTGATGATGGCCAAACATGTCCTTTCCCCTGCTTAAATGATCATTTGCTTAACTGAGCTTTCACTTAAGTCAGATTGACAAACAATTCACTCAAATAAGTTTTTAATTAGCTGATATAGACCCCAAAATAACTATCCCTGAGCAAGTCTGTCTTCTTAAATTCCAGTTGACAGTTGTTCACCTACATGATTCAGTTTGGTCTCTCTCCTCTTTAGTTAAATTCTAGTATTCCAATATAATAATATCACTATTCTGTTGTTTGCAACACTCAACGATGCTTGTTTTTCTTACTAAACTTTTTAAACTATTCACATTTATTGCTAAGATTTTGCATGCAATAATGTGCTCCTGTAAGTATTATTTATAATCCTTTCCCTTTCTTTTTTTATTTATTTATTATATCCTTGTATAATTTTTCTTTTTCTCTCTTGCACCCTTTGGCCAGTACAATTTCTTTTTTGGTTAACTAAATTCCATTTCCTGTCTTCAGTATCACTTAATCCTAACCATTCTTCTTCTACTTTTTTATGTTAAGTTATTCACTTTTTTTTTTGTTTTCTTTCTAGGGTATTTTTCTTCTCCAGTTCTATTGGGTATCTACTATTTCTGTTTCTATTTCTGTATGTGCATTTGTTTGCCTCTGTTCTTCTTGCATATTTAATATCTCTGATTCTATCTCACTTAATTTTTCTTAACATTCCATCAATAAATGTCCCATTTTATTACATTTATAACATCTTAATTCACAGCTCTTTATATCATGTCCAATCTTTGCATATATAACATTTTCTTTTTTCACAACTTTTAATCAAATGGTCTGTTTTTTCACAAAAATGTTTTGGCTGCATCCAATATATCATCATACCTTCATCCCCTTCTACATTTATAATGCTTGGAATATGACATGCACAGTATTTTCCTTTTCTATATTCAACACAACATGACAATCCCAATCCCCAGTCCACAAACCTGTATTATCATACACTTTTAGTCTCCAGAGCTGTGGACGAGGGTAAGGGGGTCCACACAGCCTATCTGGACCTTGCCAAGGCCTTAGACACCACCCCCCTCTCTGGAATCATAGATAAAATTACTAAGCTGGGCATAAATCCCTACGTCACTTGATGGGTTGCCAACTGGCTTACTGACAGAACCCAGACTGTAAAAGCAGCTGACTCCAAATCCAGCTCCAGACAAGTGACAAGTGGAGTACCTCAGGGTTCAGTCCTGGGACCACTCTTGCTTGGCATCTACTTCTCTGAAGTACAGGCCAACACTAAGGGACTCTGGCTAACAAAGTTCGCAGTTGACTGCAAACTGGGAACGATTATTGAATTCCCAAATGATGTGGATATTCTACAAAAGGGACTTACAGAAACAGATGCCTGGTGCCAGAACTATGGGCTCAAGCTTAATGCAAAGAAATGTATAGTTATCCCCTTTGGAAAAAAACATGTACCCATGAATTACCACATAGGTGGCAGTACACTAAACATTGAAAGTGTGATGAGTGACTTAAGGACACAGGTGGACAATGGTCTCACTTTCGATAACCACATCGCCACAACAGTCAGCAAATCCTTCTATGTGGCACACTTCATCACTAAAGGCTTATCATCCAGAAAAAAGGAGGTCATTGTCCCACTGTACTCATCCCTCATTAGACCCATTATAGAGTATAATGCCTTGTATGGTATGTACCTCACAAGACATCTGCAACAGCTGGAAAGGCCACAGAAATACCTCACTAAAATAATCACAGGCCTAAAGCAGATGCCATATGCTGACCATCTAAAAAAACTCCAGCTATACTCTGTGGCATATCGTCTACTCAGAGGTGATCTCTGCTTAACATACAAGGCCATGTCAAACCCTGAGCTGTTGGACATGCTCCACTTAAAGAAATTCCAATCCCTCAGAGTCACATGTTCCAGGGATCCAAACCTTGTCATCACAATGAACAAAACATGCTGAAGGGATAGGTTCCTGACCCAGAGACTCCCCATACTCTGGAATAGACTGCCCATACATGTGAATCAGAGCACCTTCTTGGCCCTCTTCAAAAGGAACCTTGATGATTGGATGGGAGATAGGAAATTCACCCCGGGGATCATGTCAGTCGCCCTGCTAGACAGACGTCCAGAGAAGTAAATATTGTGGGAAGAAATATCTAGGGAATTGTTATGGCTAGGCTTGTATAGGCCCTAGGGCCGATAGCCTAGTACCAACCTATGAACCTATGAACCTATGAACTTTTGAAACATCTAATACATCTTTGCATTGTTTTTAAAAATTTATTTTTTGAACATCTCTTTTTCTACTTCATTCCTTAATTGTATGTAAATCTTCTTCTTAGTCTCTCTATAAAATATTTTCAACACATATAAGTTCCAAGGCATACAGTTCTTCTTTTTCTCATATTCACCCAGAAATGTTTCCATCAGTTGACCATTCTCAAAGATAGTGTCACAATATAGCCCTTTATTTATATATATAAAGGCTATTACCTCACTGGCTTTGGTTTCTAAAAGTGTAATAACTTCATCCCATGCCTTATATCTGCCAAATTCTATATCTTCTTTGTTGTCAATTCTTACTGTTAGAGATTTCATTTTCTTGAACTTCTTTCTTTCTTCTTCTCTTTCCCTTTTTCTGCTATTGTCTTTACCGTCTTTGCATACATTGCCAAATCTTCTATTTGTGGAACATGCTTCTGTATTCTGTCCATTATTTATTCTCAGGAAATATCCTTACCACCTGCAGGATAACTCACATTTGCCAAGGCCATCAATAAGACATCCCACAACCTTCTCGATTAGTGGGATATAACAATGTAATCTTGTATTGAATCTTCCTCCCCGAAGAGATTCTGCTGAAAAATATCCTCTGAATTCATCAAAGGCACAACTAGTTTTTCCTCCATTTCAATGTATTGCTTTTGAGAAGGCTTTCCTACCTTCTCTTCATTATTCCCACTTGCATCTCCCACTCACAAAGGATATCTTGCCTTTTCTTCACTAATTTTCCCATCTGACATAGTCATGGCCATGTTTGCATCTAATACAAGAATTTTATCTTCTCTTTTAGAAGATTCTCTTGTCTTCTCAATGAAACTCACTTCCTTGCAATTTGCAAATAACTCAGTTTCTTCTCTGAGCTTCCACTGCACCCAGAATGGAAGCAGGTAATGTTGCTTCAACAGCATTCCCTCGGTACAACAGCCACAGAGTAGGGGAGTATTGATATATAAATTACATATTATTTACATATTTACATTATTTAAATCTATTTACAAATCTCCATACATTATACACTTCAATTTAAGCATTCCACCCACTGTTGTATCACTTTTATCCACAATCAAAACATATTTTTTCAGAATCTTTGTCAAAGTCCATTTTACATTGTATTTAATTTCATTTAGTCTCTCATTCCATATAGACCATGAAACATAAAATACTACTCTATTCATTTTCTTCACTTCTTCCTGTTTTCATGCACCATAATAACCAAATTCTATTATGCTCATATTTATTTGGTAATACTTTAACACATTTTCACTCTATTATGTTTAGATATGTTTTTCTACAAATTATTATCACTTTCACATTTCAAAAGCACATGATCAGTACTCTCAAACTTTCCACATTTATTTTATATTCTATCTTACTTTTTATGGCATATTTGCCTTAACTGGCAATTTTCTAATAGACAATCTCCATAAAAAATTACACTCTTTAATCTTTTTTATAATTATTATATCTTATTATGGCTTTTTTTTCTTATCTATTTCTAAATATTTCCATGGATTGATGCAATAAAATGCTTTCATAATATTTAAGTACCGTTCCTTTCTATTTTTCTCACATATATTCTTTTTTTTATTTTCCATAACACAATTTTGTTTTGGTACTCTTTCATTTTTTATTCAAAATAATTTTACTTTTAACTTCCATTCTTTCCCACAATTACCTATATTTATAATACAGTATAATTTCTATCAAGTTTTTATTTTTCTTCATAATTCGTTTAATATGTCATATAATTAAATATATTGCATGTACTATTGGGTTTATTAAACACAAGCCTCCTTCTTTTTCATGTATAGAATCTCTCTCTTGACTGGATTCAGTCTAGAGCCCCATATAAAAGAAAATATAATCATCATTAGTTCCTTGTCATACTTAATTAGACTCATATAGAAGTTAGCAACATAAGCAATTTTCCTTTTACCATAATGTTCAACAAGTGTGCTTTTTTATATGAAAATCTATACGATTTCCAAAAAAAGTCATATCCTTTACTTCTTTGAGTACAGTATCCCATTGCTGTTTTCTATATTCATTCCTTCCAAATATTATTCCTAATATATCTATATATTTTTCATTGAACTCAATACCTCCTATCATATCTTCAAACAAAATCCTTTACTTCTCCATTTATACTTAAACATTTTTGTAACTATTTTTTGTTATACTTAATTTTTCATTTACTTCTTCCATCCGTACTTTATTTTTAACATTTAATAACAATATCGTCCACATAATTATACATTATTGGCAATTGTACTTCATCATTTTGTATCCACCTCTACTTGACATTTTATTAATTTCCTTGGCTAGTATATTCATAACAAATGAGAAAATTATACTACTAGTTGGGCAGCCCTGCTTTATTCCACATTCTGTATTTATTTCTTCCCAAATCCAGCCATTTACATTTAGTTTCACATAGCTCCTTTCATAAACATATTTTATTACTTGTAATATTTTACTTACATTATATGCCTGCAATATTCTCCATAATGATTTATATTGAATATTATCATAGGATTTACTTTTATCCCCTATCGCAACCTTCACTTCTACATCTTTATTTATGATATCATCAATTATTTCTCTTATTATCCATAATAACTCTTGACTTCCTTTTTCTTTTCTTTCAAATACATTTTGGTCATATATTCCATCCATTTCTTTGGTAACCTCTTTGTTATTGTTTTCATAAAAAAGTTACATTCTGTATTATTCAGTGTTATAAGTCTTCAATTTTTATCCTTTTTTTATTTCCCATTTTAAATATAAATTTCATAACTCCTGTACATATTTCTTTCTCTTTAATTCTAGTTTCTAACCATTCATTCATAACTTCTATAAAAATTGTTTTTGCTACTCCTTCATTTCTCTGTTCATACCATACTCAATTCCATCCATTCTTGTTGCAGAATTCATGCTATCTTTTAGAATTTCATTAAATTCTTTCATAGTTATTTTTTGTTCTAAATGTTCATTATCTTTGTTATTTAATTTTTTACCTTTATACATTTGCTCTATGTTTTCTTCTCTTAACAAATAATTCCAAAATATATTATTTAATTATTTCACGTATTCATTCTTGATGTCTTATTTGCTTACCTTCCTTATTTTTAATTATCATATTAATTTTCCTTATTTTATTATTTTACTCAAATATTGTGTTACCTCTTCTTTCTTTCCTTGTAAACAATATATTTGTTTATATAACAAGCCGTTATTTTTAATTTGATTCATTTTACATATTTCTTTTTCTTTTTCATAAAATAATTTTTTCTTCTCTAATAAGTCTATGAATGTTTCTTGACTTAATATCTTATAGCTCTCTTTTTCTTTTCATCTTTTCTTCATTATACACTCTAAAAACACTTTTTTTATATTTTTTTAAAAATTAAGCAACCAAACAGTAAAATTCTCATAAAACTCTCTCATTTTCATATGATTTTTCCATAATTCCGTAAGTTCTTTTTTCTCTTCTAAATCTAATTCCTTTTCATAATTCTCTTTATTCATTTTCCTATTCTTATATATTCTTCATTTTCCTGTACTTTAACACATAAAGCCACATTATCTGAAAACCAAGCATACTTAATTCCTTTTTTAACTTTTAAACTATCAGATATTAAAAAAAAAATCACTTTCTGTCCTAGTTTCATCCCTTTTGTAGGTCCAGTGGCTATTCTCCCATGTACCTAATGTTCCACTTCTCATAATTTCTTTAACCATTTAACATCAAAAATGCTCTTATTTTTCTTAAATTATAATTAAAATCACCCACCACTAGAATGTCCATATTTACACAAACATATTCAGGAATATTTTTAAACATAACTTCTCTTTCTTTTTATTACATATGCATATAAAGCTATAATTCTATACCCATATTTTTATCTGAAGTCTATTATAATTCATTCTAGTTCCATTATTGTTATATCTAGTTGTTTAATGTTTTCTTGACATAATATGCATATGCCAAAGCGCATTTCTTTCCCCATGTTCTAAACTACCACACCATTCCAAAGTTTTTCAATTTTTTTCTTCCTCTGTTAATAATATATCTTCTAAAACAATAATATGTGCATCTACTGAAGCACACCATTGTAGTATACCTATTCTCCTCTTAAGAGATTTCATACTGTTTCCATTTAAAGCTAACATTTTCAGCTTTTAAGAACAGTTAGTATAATAAAATGTTTATCCCTTTCCTTTATTATTTTATCTATGCATTATATTTCTGAATGTTCTTTTCCTTTCATTAACTCTTTTCCCTATCAAATTCTTTTTATTTCTTACTGTGCACCAGGCAACTTCTTCCTCACTCATCTCCCCTGTTATATAATTCCTTGTTACTTTCTTTAACTTCATGTATGACCTCTTTGTCAGTCACATCTTTTTGTACATTTTCTTGTATAACACATTCTCCTATCTCTTTTTCCTGTATAACTTCATTTTCATTTTCTTGCACATTAATTTCACATTCCAGCCATGAATGACCACTATTGCCACATTATTTGCACTTTAATCCAATGTCCTGGTTTATTACATAATTTCTTTTTTATCACATTCATTGATTTATGATCATTTTTTTCCACAAAAATAAGTCTTTGGTTGAATCCTATATTTCACAAAACGCTTATTACCATGAACATTAAGTATACTAGGTACATACATAATATTAATCATTTTCCATTTTCAGTATTATTCGCATCCCCCCTGTCCCCCCTGTTCTTTTTCATCATATATTTTTGTAGTGTCTATTACTTTTTACATAAGGTTAACAAACGTTCTTTCAGTTCTTTTGCTTCAACTTCAGTTCTAAATTGGATCATTATTATTTTCTTTCTGTAAAAAGCTTGCACCATATATTCTGACCATGGATAAACATTTTTCTTTTGTCCATATGTACCCAAATAACATTTCTTGGCCTGCCCAGTCTCAAATATTGAGTCACACGAACTCTCTTTATTAATTAAAATAAATGCTCTTACCTCTTTTGCTTTGACACCCAGATGTGCTATGATAGAGTCCCAAACATCAGACCTGTCTAAGCTTTCTTCTTTTTTTATTGCCTACATATAATGTATACTTCTTTTTGTTTCTTTTATTTGTTCTTTGTTCTTTCTTCCTTTTCCAGCAGTTTATGCATAAGTTTTTGTCTCTGGAGCATTTTCTGGCATAGTTTTTTCTTCTCCTTTTTCTTCTCCTATTTTTTTCCATGATGTCACTCCATGAAATTCTTGCTCCAATTTCTGGCTTACTTTGATTTACCATTTTTTCAAAGTAATCATCCTGCAACCCCCCCCCCCCCCAATTGGAGGGTTGTAATTATGCATTTTCCAGATATAACTGTCTCTCCTTCAAACACTTTCCTCTGAAGGTTTTCCTCTGAATCCATCTCAGTTACAGCTACAACTTTCCTCCAATGTCACTGTTTTTTTCTGCACCCAAATCATCAGAAAAAGCTTCTGGGGGCGATTCTACCATTTCATCTACATTTGCATCAGCTTTCACTCCATTTTCAGCAGAAACTGAATGAGCCATGTTTTCTCCCTGTTCCTCCTGGCTGCCTCCATGCTTGGGCAGGAAAGAATAAGTCAGGATGTGTAACACACAAAGCCTTCCCCTGAATACCAAGAGTAGGGGAAGTTTTCTGATGTCCTGGACAAGTTTCTCCTTGTAGTATAAATACCATCTTGTGTCTCCACTGGAAAGAGGCCATTACCCTAATGGGACTAAACCAGTTAACAAGGGATACATAAATGCATGCTAATATTTGTTTAATATGTTTTTTATGCATTCGGATAGAGATATGTTTCTGAAGAAACCTCATTTATCACTATGGATTATAAAAAGACATAATTTATTGTACCCTTTATCAATATAGAACTGTACATTTTGCATCTAATCTTCAAAAGGAAGATTATTCTGTAGGATGAAAGCACTTTGCTGTACTTTGATGGAGGAGAGAGGAGTAATTTTCTGCAAGAATGTGTAACTATGTTATACTTAAGGACTGAGCAGAAAAATATGTGTAAAAGAGCTCTGGTATCTGAAGGAAGAATTATTTCAAAGATCAGTTTGTTGATCACCTGTGTCTTGAGGATCTATATTATCTTGTCTAAATGGCATAACAGTGAATACTGTTTTGCTGGCAAATAACCAACAAATTGGAAATACACTGAAAACTCAGGTCAGAGATTTTTTTCCTAGAGGAAAAAAATTGCTTGGCCATCACAGTGACACTATAGTGGGATCTTAGAGTTGATATATTTAGTTAGGGGTGGTGTGGGGGCATGGCCCCCCACATTGGGAGGTATGTGGGGATGAAACCCCCCACTTTGGAATGCTTTAACTGGTGTGTTGTGTCTTGTTGGTCTACCGATTTTGTTTCCCTAGGAAAAAGATCGGTGACCTAGGCTTTTGCTGTTTTGCAGTTTGCTGTTTATTTTCCAGCAAAACAGCATTCACTGTTATGCCACTTTGACAAGCTAATACAGACCCGGTCTGGGGCTTCATTGGGATTAAGATTTTTTAGTAGCTTTATACAGTTCAACTGGAATTATCAGCTAAGAATGTGAATGAGTTTGAGCTGACACAAGGGAACGCATTTTAAATTTATTTGAGAAAAACATGGATGCCAGTGATACATAGGGTTGATGAAGGGGTTTAGCTGCACTTTGATAAACATGTGTAAATATTTCCTGAGTTGTTAAATTCCTATATTTTCATGTCATATCTGAAGACTAATGAAGTGAAATATTTTGTGTAGGGCATTTTAACTATTTAGTTTTCTAGATAAAAAAATGGGTCTCATGGGAGATGGACACACCACTGGATTCAATAAAAGCTGTGCAAGAATTGCACTATTCTTGCACGGAGTGGTCCGTGTCCATATAGCACAGCAGCGCGCCTTGCATATTCATGAAGACGAGCTGCTGTTCTACCTATATGGACATTAACCATACATGAGTTCAGGGGGTGTGTCCAAGTAATGCACAGAGATTGAACACACACCCTGCACTCAGAAAGTGCAGTACAGCACTTTCTAATAAGGATGTGGCATAATATTAGAGAATTGCTCTAATATTATGCCAATATTTCAGTGCCAGCTGACACTGAAATGAAATAAGTGATCATTTCAGTGTCTGTGGACACTGAAATAAACACAGCATCAGAAAAGCAATGCAGTGGGTGTGTGACAGGTTCTATAACACATCCACTGCATTGTAGAAGTGCTGTATAACATCTCTGCAACCTGCTAAAGCAGGAAATGTGTAAATGTGTGCAAATGCACAAATAATGAGGGATAAATCCCTCAAAAGGGTCACAACATACATACTGCAACACAAACTTAGAAAGTTAATAGAAAACAGGTCATGCATTAGCATGAATTACCAAAGGATAGAGGTCTGAAAGCAAATGTATGCCAATATTCCCTGAAAGCAGTCTATATGGACAAAGGCACACATAATGGGGTAAAAAGCAATAAAATAGGTACACCTCTGAAAAATTGTCCTCACACACTTAGAAAGTTGATAGAAAACAGGATATTTATTAGCAGGAGTCCCTGAAGGATAGAAGCCTCAAAGTCAAATGAATGCCAATATTTTCCCACTGTAGTCCTTAATGACTTGTCAGAACACCACAAAACTCACTTATATAACATAATAATATAATAATAATATGATATATTTTCTAGGCTTTTTCCCCTCTCTCTGGGATTTGAGTGTCCAAATTTACCTCCAAATTCTGTACAAATGCACAGCTGTTGCTGTATAAGAAATGGACGGCTATGGACTTTCCCTACATCCATCCTGCACATCCCTAGCTATCTTTCTTATTGTTATTCCCTCTGCATGCCTCTTTTTTCACCACTTTCCTATCACCCCTTTTTTCTTTCCTTTAAAAGAAATTAGCGTGGGTGTAAGTGGGAGTAAGCAGGAGTAAGAGAGTTTGCCCAATGCTAAGTGGAGCCAACACAGATTAAGCATCTGTATGGGTAACTATGTGTTGGAATCATGTAGCATCACACAAACCCACTTACATCTGCTTAAAACTGCTTTAATCACTGTTTCCATCAGTCACTGTTCTGTCTAGCAACAAAATTAGCAGCCCTACCAAGTCTCAAACCCAGGGTGCTGTACACCACAGTCAGAGCAATGCACAACTACACCATCTGAGTTGTAAGAATTGTTGATTCTTTTTCAAACATATCATGCAGTAGAGTCATGCAACAGTAGAGAAAATTTTCTGCAGAATCAGTCAGGTTTTGTATTTATACATATACACAGGTATATATTTATGGAGATGCATATATATATATATATATATATATATATATATATATATATACATATATGGAAAAATATATACATAATATAAATTGAGATATATATATATATATATATATATATATATATATATATATATATATATATATATATATATATATAAAAATATCCTCTTAGTGTGAGAAATCTTGCCAAAGGCTGTCCAAATAGGGGGACAATAGGCCAAAACAAGGGACGTATATTTTAGATATTGCTCTTATGAATGTAGAATGTTGCCAGGGTTTGTTTTAGCATAAATGTTTTGAAGGATGTGAGTTCTGAAACTGAAGTGTATGTTATCATTTTTTGTCAGAAATCCTCAGATCATCACAGTGATTTTCAAGGGATATAAAAATAATGAATCTGTGGAACAGACCAGAAATATGAGCAATAAACCTGGACATTCTACAACAATCTGACCAGTTGAGAGGTAGGCTCATAACCCCTTAGTGCAATGAATCTGGATCAAGCCTGACAAAGTGGGGGCAGAAAGCCATGAAAATAGAGACACATCTGAAATACTTTAGTAGATAAGCTGACACAGTTGCTGTAGTAATACCCTCCTGTCTGTCCTAACATATATTGACTAAAATAGCATAAGTCCAGCACTCAATTACTTCTCACTAGTTAGTGACTGAAATCCCCACATCATCCCCCTGATGTGTCTGAAATACACAACACTTATGGGGCAACAGTACATCCTACAAATATCTGGACATAACATCACATTAGGGAAACTACACTCAGCTGCTAAGCATTTCACCAAGTACCATCCAAACTGCAGTCAGACTGACACAACACTAAACCAAATCTGCTATGGGGGAATTACACATGTATTGGCAAATATATCAGGCACTACAGGGCTGTAACAGCACTGGAAAACAGACACCAATGTGAAAGTGCATACCCACAACCAATTCCCCCACAGTCACAGTGACATACTGGTAAGCCCAGGACCAGTGCAGTATAAGGACTGTGTGAACAAAAACATCTCAACATGTTTGCCACTCACACACTACCCCTACATATACTGGCCCAATTCACAGTGTAGTATGCCTGACCGTGGTATGGGACACGTCGCAGCCTGCATCTATAAACATATACAGCTGATAGACCACCACAAACTAGAGCAGTATGCACAGGCAGATAGAAAAGGATCCATAACACATATATCTACCCCCACTCACTACACAGGCCAAATAACACTGACACACTACACTGCTACACAATCCTGACAGTCTGTCAGCAATTCTCCAGAAATACACAGACCTCTCAACTGTTCACAGTCCCACAGAATGTCCAGGCTTTGTCCTCATATAGAAGACCTCTTATAAATAACATGTCTGGCAGTCTGATACATGCAATGAAGGCACTAAATAATAATATACCCTACCTATGCATGACATCTGGACAAAGTCTGACATTCTTGGGGGACAGAGGCCCAAAAACAGGGGCATATGTGAAATATTGCTGTCATAAACTGAGACAGTTGCCTGTGTAACAGGGTTTGTTGTAACATATATTTTCTGAGGGATATGAAATCAGAAGCACAAATGGATGACACTGTTTACTAACTGCAATCCTCACAGTATGCTCCTGACTTTCCAGAGACAAAATATGTCTGAGGAACACACAAAACATGAGAGCCCAAAATCTGGCTATTCTGTGGATAGCCCTACAGTTGAGAGTTATGTCAACCAAATAACAATGTCAGACTTAAAATCATGCAGAAAAGCCATGCCCACATAAACCCTGTTAAACTAGCATTAATTCAACTGTATAACAGTAATACTTACATTCTGTTCGTATGTCTAGAACATTCTCCCCACATTTGTTGGGCTGTCTCAACAGGTTTCATTGTAAGAGGTATTTCCAAGTACCCTCTGTGATGCTGTCATTCACACACCTCCATGAAGTCTACCTCATAGGCAAGGAAAAGGGCCAATTCCCACATGAAGTACTCAGTTATAGGAATGTGTTACCACGCCATTGGCTATAGGAATAACAGCACAGCTATTCTGCATGCCATTAAATAGGGGACACCAGTTGGTGCACAGGGCATCAGCTGCTCATGACCATTACCAAAAATGGCAAGCTGCTGCCTATGAAAAACAGATGTATACCCTACATATGGGGGAGAGAAAGAGAGAGAGAGAGCAAGAAACCAAGCTTCACATAGTGGAATAAAACCAACTATATTTGGAAAAAATAGGTATGTCAAACAAGTAAGCATGTAATAAAATGCAGTAGGGGGTATGTAATAATGGGAAATAGAAAGTTCAAAAATATGTCTCAACAAGACTTGCTGCACTGATATATTGCTGATCAGAACCTATGACCATAGCAACTGGGTCTGTCTGCAGTGACATAGATCACAGCTCAGGCCTCTGAGTCACCTCAGGAAAGGATGGCACACATATGGCTACTACTAGTGTGTGTGTTGAACAATACTGACTTTGACACTGCTTGGCCAGCTACTGGGATGTCGTAGATAACCATATGTTAATTGTGAATACAACTATGATATATATGTCTGTCACAGAAATGTGAGAGACCTACACAGGTTATTTGCATAGTGAAATACTGTTGCAGATGTGCGTGTTGAACTGCATGTGATATACTGAGCTCATACCATTCAACTGTCCATTGTTATGCACACTGATCATATGTGTGCCTCATATTTGAAGTCATGTGCTCAAAGAATTGTGTTATGTCTGGTAAATCATTGGGAACCTCTGAAGACTGACATTGCAACATCTTCTTCCCTTTCTTTTGGTTGTTCCCATTAGGGGTCTCTACAGTGGATCATCTTTCTCCATTTCCCCCTGTCCTCTGCATCTTGCTCTGTCACAACAACCACCTGCATCTCATCTATTACCACATCCATACACCTTATCTTAGGCCTTCCTCTTTTCTTCTTACCTGGCAGCTTCATCCTTAGCATCCTTTTCCCAATATACTCAGCATCCTTCCTCAGCACATGTCCAAAGCAACATAATCCCGCTACTCTCTGGCTTGGTCTCCAAACAGACCAACCTGGGCAGACCCTCTAACATACATGTCCCTAATTCTGTCCACCCTCGTCACACCCAGAGCAAATGTTAACATCTATAACTCTGCCATGTCCAGCTCTGACTCCTGCCTTTTTGTCAATGCCACTGTCTCCAACCCATGCAACATAGTTGGTCTCACTACTCTCTTGTAGACCTTACCTTTCATTCGTAATAGTACCCATCTGTCACAATTCACTCCTAACACTCTTTTCCACCCTCTTCATTCTGCCTGTACTCTCTTTTTCACCTCTCCCCCACACACATCATTACTCTGAATGGTTGATCCCAAGTATTTGAACTCATTCACCTTTGCAAATTCTACTCCCTACATCCTCACCATTCCTCTATCCTCCCTCCCATTCACACACATGTATTCTGTCTTAGTCCTGCTGACTATCATTCCTCCCCTCTCTAGAGCATATCACCACCTCTTCAGGTCTCCTCAACCTGTTCCCTACTCTCACTACAGATCACAATATCATCTGCAAACATCACAGTCAACCGGGACTCCTGTCTTATCTTGTCTGTCAGCCTGTCTATCACCACAGCATATAAGGGCTCAGAGCTGAACCCTGATGTAATCCCACCTCCACTGTAAATGCACCAGTCACTCCCACTGCAGAACTCACTACTGTCACACTACCCTTGTACATATCCTGTAGCACTCTTACAGATTCCTCCACCACTCCTGACTTCCTCATACAATACAACTCCTCTCTAGGCACCCTGTCATATGCTTTCTCTAAGTCCACAAAGACACATTGCAACCCCTTCCAACCTTAACTGTACCACTCCATCAACACTCTAAGAGCAAACATCACATTTGTACTGCTCTTTCCTGTCATGAAACCATACCGCTGATCACTAATCATCACCTCCCTTCTTAACCTAATTTCTTCTGCTCTTTCCCATAACTTCATGCTGTGACTGATCAGTGTTATCTCTCTGTAGTTACTATAGCTCTGCACATCACCCTTAATCTTATAATCGGTAATCAAGCACTTTTTCTCCACCCCTCATGCATCCTCTCACTTTCCAAGATTACATTAAACAATCTGGTTAAGAAGACCACTGCCATTTCCCATAAACAACTCCATGCTTCCACAGGTATGTCATCTGGACCAACATCCTTTCCATTCTTATTCCTCTTCATAGCTACCCTTACTTCTTCCTTGCACTTCCTGATTTGCCATACCCACATCATCCAATCTACTCTCTCCCATTCTCTTCATTCAACAGCCCCTAAAAGTACTCTTTCCATCTGCTCAACACACTCTCCTTGCTTGTAAGTACATTTCCTCTTTATCCTTTATCAGCCTTATCTGCTGCACATCCTTCCTAGCTTGGTCCCTCTGTCTAGCCAATTGTTACAGGTCCTATTCTCCATCCTTAGTATCCATCCTTTCATACAACCTTTCATACACCTCATCCTTAGCATTTGCCACCTCTCTCATTGCCATGCACCTCATCTACTTATACTCCTGTTTACTTTCTTCATCTCTCTGACAATCCCACTTCTTCTTTGCCAACCTCTTTCTCTGTATACTCCCCTATATTTCCTAATTCCACCACCAGGTCCCCTTGTCCTCCTTCCTCTGTCCAGATGTCACACCAAGCACATTTCTAGTCATCTCCCTTACTAGCTGTGCTGTAGTTATGCAAATATTCAGTAACTCTTCACTGCCACCCACTGCCTGTCTTACCTCTTCCCTGAACTCAGCCTCACAATCATCCTGTTTCAGTTTCCACCATTTGATCCTGGGTGCTGCCCTCACAGTCCTCCGCCTCTTCTTGATCACCAACGTCATCCCACAGACCAACATTCCATGCTGCCTAACTACACTTTCCCCTGTCACCAATTTATAGTCTCAAATCTTCTTCAAACAGGTCTTCCTGTATAGGATATAACCCGCCAGTGTGCACCTTCCTCCACTCTTGTATGTCATCCTATGCTCCTCTGTCTTGTTAAAATATCTATTCACCACAGCCATGTCCATTTTTGAAAATGTCACCACCATCTCATTTTCTGCATTCCTTTGCTTAACATCATACCTATTCATCACTTCCTCATCCCCTCTGTTCCCTTCACCAACATGCCCATTGAAAGCTGCTCAATCATCACTCTCTCTACCTTGGGTACACTCATCACCACTTCATCCAACTCACTCTAAGATTTTTCTGTCTTATCCATCGCACATGCAACTAGCAAAGCATATGCACTAACAACAGTCATCAGTACACCATCAATGTCCAGCTTCACTAACATCACTCTAGCCGACATTCTTTTCACCTCCAAAAACACCCTTTCCATACTGTTCCTTCAGGATAACCCCTACACCATTTCTCCTCCCATCCATGACATGATAGAACTATTTGGACCCAACTCCAATACACCTAGCCTTACCCACATTCCATCTGATCTCTTGCACACACAACTTATCAACCTTCCTTCTGTCCATCATATCATCTAGCTCTGTCCTCATACCAGTCATACTGCCAACATTAAAAGTTCCTACCTCACTAACACACTCCTAGCCTTTTTCCTCTCTGCCTGCCATATAAGTGTCAGACATCCTCCAGGGTATGTCTGAGAATGCAAAAGCTACTGTGCTATCAAATGATGTATGTGTGTTACAGTAATATTAAGAAAGTGTCAATAATTTTGTCACATCACCCCACATGTATGTCTGGTGCCCTCCAGATGTCATTCACTAACAGGTTGACAGGAATAACAAAGTAGCAAGAGGGTAAATACAGTATGTCATACTGACATAGAACAGAAATGTATATTGAGTATTACCTGTGCACATCTATGTATGAGTAGGTGAACCTGGCTGCCTCATAACAACAGACATGGGATGCAAAATGTCAGGTAAATAAGCTGTATATGTTGTACACGTGTGTAATCTCAGTTTCTGTGCATCCAACAGTTAGATTTCTGCAGCTACTGGTTGTTGCATTGCCCTGACACAGACATGGGTACTAGAATAAGCATGATTATCATGTTGAAATTTCAGAGGTGTTCAACTGTGTTATGACCTTGTGTCCATGCCTACTACAAACAGCCATATGCCCACTGACATAGCTGTATGGACTCAGTAATGCCTTACCTGTAAAACCTGTCTCCACCAAAGTAAGTAATCCCCTTTGTTGGACAGCAGCAATACACAAGCCACATAATTGGTCACTATGTTGGCTGTACAGGTCCGAATAGGAGCAGGCACCAACTTGGCAGTGAGTCAACCTTTGTCTGAAAGAGCATATAAGGTCCCAGGTGGATTACTGTAAGGCTAACTATGAGTACAAATTGGACACATCCACCAAGGGCAATCACAAGGCTGTCTTCACATATGTCTGCAATCTCAGAGGTGACAACAAAACCCACCCTGTAATAGTGGTCAATCACACCACAGACACACACAACATAGCCCTAGGCAACCTGATGCAGACAGGTTTAGGGCAAACATCACCCCCCGGCTCACCATCACTAAAGATGGATATGCACAGCACTCACACCCCTCCTCTCATCATCAGGGAGCAGGTGCATACTGCCTAATCAAAGTAAACAAAAGCAGTTCTCCATGGGACCTGAGAACAATCCTGTCTGCATCCTACATGAACCCAAGCATATGCTTTCAGTTCCATTACACACTGTATGCAAGCAAAGCCTGAGCACCATTGACATTCCATCTGCAAGGAAGATGGCCACTGTCATCCCTCTACACAAATGTGAATGATGAATGGTGGTTTATGCAATGTACTGGCTCTCATTAGGGGGAACATGACATATCAGGACCAGGAGTGCAATGCAGTTTCATATTGTGCTGATAGATGACAAGAGTATGATGTGGTTGTAAGTGGTGGTTAATGATAGGCAATATTGATATGCTGGCTCTGTAAATAATTCTGGGCAATGTGTGAGGTCCTGTGACATATTTCCCTCTTATGTCTTCCAGGTGCCATGCAGCGTCAGCCA
The DNA here is from genome assembly GCF_019279795.1 of Protopterus annectens. Lineage (NCBI taxonomy): Eukaryota > Metazoa > Chordata > Ceratodontiformes > Protopteridae > Protopterus > Protopterus annectens. The sequence continues at coordinate 261,025,838 of NC_056734.1, forward strand.
GCATATACTGCTGAGGAAAATGCAGCCATTACAGAAGCAATACTACAGCACCATGTGGTGCTGTATGGCTGAAGCCAACAAAATCTGTAGGAGCAGACTGCCCTGTGGGATGACCTTCTCCAAAGAGTGAACACCTTGGGCCACCATGTCCGCACATATGATCAGGTCAGACATAAGGCAGCTGACTTGATACGTCATGCCCGGAAAAGGGCTGCTGCCATGGCCAGGGACCTTTCTGCCAAAGGTGGGGGTCCTGTTGTGTAGGCCCCACTTACACCAATGGAGGAACTCCTTGCCAACCTTGGAACAGACCCACACAACAACCAACACATGAAACACCAGTCATGGAGGTGGGTGGCACCCAGGCAACAGGCGAGGAGCATCCAGGTAAGACCACAGTGCACATCAATTTAAGCATGTAGCAGTCATACTGTCTTCAATAGAATATCTAGATGCATATATCAGTTTTAACTGCATTTGTGAGCGGGGTTTAGCAATGCACAATCTATGGTGAGGGACAGGAAATTGTGTACTCTCATAGCTTGTACTGTACCTGTGCAGACATGTAGCATTCATGTTGTACCAATGCCAAATGTGAGTCTGCTGGCAATACCTTCACAACTACATATGTACCTCTGGTCTGCATGTGGAACAGTAGCCTGAAGGTGGTGAGTATGGGATTTTCCTGTTGTGGCTCACCAGTACCCCAGGAATGTTAAGTCATTCATGTGACCATGCACATAACGGTTACTCTCAGCTCTTTTTCAATATCATGTTCACTTGTGGTGGGGTTAACTGCATTGCATCACAGTGGTCATCACAGGGGCCTATTTGCAGGAGATGTCACATATCTGTAGCATACCTCACAACCTGTCATTGCAAGAAATCTGGACAAAGACTGTCAAAGGCCCAAATCTAGGGACATATTTTATAAATTAGCATTATACAGTGCATATAAATGGTGTACACACACTTGTCAGAATGCCTGGTATTTGTGAAATACAAAAATGAGAGCACAATAACACATTTCTGAACCCTTCCAACCTTTCATGTGTCCTATAACCTGTACAATCCAAGTGTAAAAAAAAATCTGATAGTGGAACAATTATGACACATAAAAAACTTACAATAAGCTAGATGCACACGTGTGCACAGGCTGAAGCTAATACTGTGCTGAAGCAGCTTTTGATATTATTACAGCATTACATCATCTTGCGTACACATCTGCCATCAATTACAGAGGCTCTTTGATTAACAGCAAATAATGGTCAGTTGTCCTAATAGGATCATCCTAAATTTACTCAGTTGCTTGCTACAGCAACAGCCATAGTTTGCATACAGCTTATGAAGCAGCAAAGGGATCACATTTGTGAAAGGTATCAGCCCAGAGAAGGGTACACACACATTTCCACAGTGTTGCGTATACCATGGAACACTGTAAAGACAGTCATCATATGGTGGTGGAAATATGGGGCAACAGTGACATTGCAAAGAGATGGACATCCCTCCAAATGTGTGGAAAAGACAAGACCCAAACTGGTCAAGGAGGCTTCCAGGAGACCTGCAGCAACACTACCATAGTTGCAAGAATCACTGGCAAGAACCGGTTGTGTATTACATGTGACAACAATCCCCTGTTTTCTCCACGTCTGGCCTATGGGGAAGGTTTGGAAGATGGAAGCCTTCTCACACACAGAACAACATCCAGGTCTGGCGGATTTCTCAAGAAAAATACATCAGGTCCCCCAATAACATGTGGGGAAATTTATTATGGTGTAATGAGACCAAGGTTAAACTTTTTGACCACAATACCAAAAGGTTTGTTTGGCACAAAAACATCACTATGCATCACCAAAAGAACACCGTCCACATGGTGAAGCATGGTGATGACAGTGTTCTGGTTTGGGGTTGCTGTTCATAAGCTGGAAGTGGGCCTGTAGCCAAGGTGGAGGGGATTAGAAAGAGTTCAAAATACCAGTCCCTTTTGGTGCAAAATCGTTATGTGTCTGCTAGAAAGCTGTGGATGGAGAGGACTTACACCATTCCACACAACAGTGACCCATACCATAAATCAAAAACCATAAAAGAATGTCTACATTTTGAAAGGGCCCAGCCCCAGTCCACACATACGTCCAAGAGAGAATCTGTGGGGTGCCCTAAAGAGACCTGTGCAGAAATGATGCCCTTGCAATATGACAGAGTTGGAGGGCTTAAGTAAGGGAGAGTGTACAAATATTGCTAAGATGAGATGTGCCATGCTGATACACACCTTCCCAACAGGACTGACTGCTATAATGAAATCAAAAGGTGCTTTAACAAAGTATTAGTTTAAGGGTATGCACAGTCATGCAACCAGCCTATTGTACGTAATTCAACTTCTACATGTTACCCCTAACTGATGTGTCTGTTCTTCAATTGGTTTGCACAGTTTATAGGTAACATTAAAGTTGAGAAATATTATCACATGATTTCTGTGGTCTCATGTTATATATCAGACAAACCTTGCATGTTAACAGTGGTGTCTGCAATTATAAGGTCCACTGTAAGCTTAGACGGTTGTTAGTGTAACTGACTTTGCTGTAACATAGCTGTACTGCAGGTTTTGAAGTGTGAGACTCAAAATATGTCATTATATAGTGACACCAGTCCTCATATCTTCACAGTAATGTGTCAGACAAATACAGGATTTATGACGAACAGACCAGAAATATGAGCCACACATGTAGACATTCAGCGACACTCTGCACAGTTGAGATATATATTCTGTAGGAGTTGCCACTGTGCTATACAGGTGAACAGCAATTCTGTATACATGGGTGCAGTGTGTGCTATTTGAAGGCCTATTACCTACTAACACTACTCACATATCACAGAAGTGTATATAAGTTGTAACAGGAAGTGGAAAGGGCTGCACTGCATGATGCCGGGAGCCTGTTCAGGGTATGTATGTAGTGGTCTGACTGTGTTGTGAGTGTCAACAGTTGGGTATTGTGAGATCTGTGTAATGTCTGTATGCCATCTCAGCTGTATGTGTGTTAGTGTGTGTGCATGTGTAGCAGCAAATGGTATAGTGCAAGTATTAATTTACATATGTTGTCTTTCCCCCACAGGAGGTCATGGTGGTCGTGGTCCATCCCACTCAGAATCTGATCTCAGCGTCTCTGCAGACTCTGGCAATAATGATGCTCATATTCAGGCACAGGTGGTGTTGTCAGGGGCTGAATCTGTGCCATCGGTTGGCATCCCACACTCATCCAAAATGTCCATGCACACAGTCACAATGCCCACACATGCCCTGTCCCCAGCAGCCAAAGATTATGTACAGTTGGCAGGTGGTGGCATGGAACAACTTAGTGTGGTGACTATGGCAGGTGTGAGTGTAGACATTATCCATAGCCAGAGTGCAAGCAAGGTCCCACTCAGGTGGATTGACAGGGGTGCTCACAGGAGGACTGCTGCTCACCAAGCCGCTGTAGTAAGTGCCACAGCAGGTGTCATCAGACACATGTTTCCAGTAGTCATGGATGCACAGGCATATAGTGAACATAACACCAGACAAATACTCAGGGTGGTGGATGCAACTCTTCCTGGTTTACGCGGCAACATACATGACCCTGTTGAGGCCACACACCAAAATACTGTGGTCATGAATAGATGGTGAGGTGAGACCTTGGCAATCCTTGACCATGGCATGTCTGTGCTAGAGCATGTGGTGGGAGATAGGCATCAACCATGTGGTTGTAGGTTAGCACCAACATCAGTTGAGAGTCTACGGGGCCATGCACCTTCAAACTCCAATAGTGGTACTGACACCAGCACTACTAAAGGGGGAGGTTGCTGTCCACATCTCAATGGAGCAGGCCATGGGCACATGGTCCTGGCTGATCCCATCAGGGACACAGATCCAGCAGACAGCAGTCACCATCAGAAAGCAGTACTGCATCTGGCCTTGGGCCTGGTGGTACCAGTGAGACCCCTGGCAGGACCAGTTCATGTGTCCAAGGCTGGAGATGGTGAACTTGACACCCTGTCATGTATGGTCCACAGCTGTCCAACATACCCCTGTGTAGGGCAGCCACATGGCATGACTGTGTGAAAACATGCACACACACGTTTATGTCACAGGCAAGTCACCTCCAGACACACACAGCACCTCTGCACAGCCCATCTATAGGATACCCTTCCAAACACACACACATGATGTCAAAAGTATGGCCCAGCCTAAGCCTCTGGCAACCCCACACCACATCCTGTGCATATGATGATACCTGTGCCACATCCCTGTCATTCATACCATCGATGCAGGGACAGGCTAATATGGGTCTGATGCACAGGGGAATATAGTACGATGTAGCTATGTAATACTGTTCAAGGTGCTGTCCGCTTGCATTTGTTATGGGTACAGTTAAAGGTGTATGTACTTTATTAGCCATGATGCATTATTGCTATTATTATCAATGACTGAATGTAGTCTGACATGCTGCATTCTGTTTGTGCTACAGGTGTCTGTGTGCTGCAGGCTGTGGTCCTGCAGACATTACCAATGTGAAGTATTGCAGAGTGGAGATACACTGACCATTTTATAGCCAAGGTACAGCTTTATATGTATGTTTACCAGGTGTGTATGCATGCAACAGTGTGTGATGGATACTGTTGTCAGACAGTGTAACCTGGCATACATACCCCTTGTCACAGACAGGTAGCCTTCAGACATGTCACCTCAGTGTTGTGTAGTACCACATACTCATACATGTGAAACAGGTTATTGGAGTACTGACAGTAGGTCCCTCACCAGCTTAGCCAATTTATTGACCATGACAGATTCATGTGTCAGTACCTGCCATGTCTTTCCCATACACTCAACCCTGATGCATTTGGTGAGGTCATGCATGGTACAGTAACAAAAACACAGTTAGCAATGGACAGATTTGTAAACCTCGATATCCACTTTAATGTACTATAGTGCTACATAAACATGACATGCCCCACATAGATTATATGCATGGGACACTACCTACTACCTCTTGCAACACATAATTATGTGAATGCCTTCATGGATGGTGAGATAACCCACCAGGAATAGCAAATGGAGTCATCTATTGCTCCTACAAGCCTGGACAAGTGATAGGGTAACAGATGTTATATCACCATGATGTCTCAGTCAGGTATGATATCTGATGCTGGCATGTGTGTCAGTACACTGTGACCTATTTGGCAACAATATCACATACATGGCCATTGCTAGGAAACACATACCACATATGGGTTGCAAACATCCAGATATTCCGTAGACATCTGTACAGATGACTTCAATGGCTTGTACAACGATTTAACATGTTGCATGTGAGGCAGATGCCATTAACATGCTATATAAAGTAATGCCATCAGGAGGTGGCAAACAGACGTGGATGGTACACACATCAAGATGGTATAACCCACCCAGGATATGATTATCAACCCAGATACACACACACACACACACACACACACACACACACACACACACACACACACACACACACACACACACACATACACACAGTTGCCAGTATTGAGATTAGAATTCCTACCTATTTAGTTATTTATATTATAGTGTTACGCAATTATTATATCTGCTATAGAGTTTATATGGGTTCACCTTGTCCCAAGATAATTCTAAGGTGAATAACATCAGCAGGCCTTGTAAAGTAGATGGGAAGTATACAGGTTGGTACACGACTCAAAATGGTATAGCTCACACAGTATATGTTTCTCAACCCACACACATACACACTTGCCAGTATTAAGATTATAACCCCTACCTATCTAGTTATTTCTACTATAGTGTTACACAGCTTTGAGATGTGCCATGGAGCTTATATAAATTCACCTTGTCCCAAGGTACTTTTAAGGTGAATGATTTCAACAGGCCTTGTACAGTAGGGTGATGGGAAGTTTACAGGGTGGTACACAACTCAAAATGGTATAACCCACATAAGATATGATTCTCAAATCAATCACACACTCACACACACACACACACACACACACACACACACACACACACACACACACACACACACACACGCACACAGTTGCCAGTATTGAGATTAGAACCCCTACCTATCTAGTTATTTCCACTATAGTATTACACAGTTATCAGACAAGCCACTGAGTTTATATGAACTTACCTTCTCCCAAGGTAATTCTAAGATGAATGACATCAACAGGCCTTGTAAAGTAGGGTAATGGGAGGTGTACAGGGTGGTATACAACTCAAAATGTAACAACCCACACAGGATATGATTCTCACACACATACCCACTTACTTGCCAATATTTAGATTAGAGCCTCTGCCTATTTCGGGATTTGTACTATAGTATTTTGCAGTTATCGCACGTGTTACAGAGCTTACTGGGTTGACAACTCAACAAAGTTGCTGACAAGGGGAATGACATCAGTATCAGCAGGACAGATAAAGTAGGGCACTGGGTGGGACACTTAAAATACTTCTTATCAACATACACACACACTTACACACCCATACACACATTTGCCAGATCTGAGATTAGAACCCATGCCGAGCTAGTGATTTGTACTATGGTGTTATGAAGTTATCACATGTGTTACAGAGCTTATTGGTCTGACAACTGGCCAAAGGTGCTGATAAGGAGAATGACATCAGCAGGACTGATAAAGCAGTGCACTGGCAAGTGTTGTTGGTGGGAATGGCCTAAAATAGTTTCACATACAAACAAAGACACACTCCCTCACTCTCGCACACAACCGGTACACACACACACACACAGTTGCCAGTATTGAGATTAGAACCCCTATTTATCTAGTTATTTGGGCTATAGTGTTATGCAGTTATTGCACGTGCTACAGAGCTTCTAGGGGTGGTAGGTGTCCAATGGTACTTCTAAGATGAGTGACAGGAGCAGATCTTGTGTAGCAGGGCAATGTGAAGTGTACTGAGTAGGAACAGTCTCCTAATACTTACACCTATGCACACACATGCAGACACACACACACACGCACACACACACACACACACACACACACACACACACACACACACACACACACACACACACACATGTGATGTGATATTATAAACACAACCTCAGTACTGTTACACAATGGGGCTCACCTTTCATTCTGGCATATTCAACTGTTTATAACTGGTATGCCAATGTCCACAGCAGGACATCACTGTATGATATTCAGGCTATCTGTGTGTGTGACTCACTCTGTCTGTGTCCCCCTGTGTGTGTGTCTCTCTCTCTCTCTCTCTCTCTCTCTCTCTCTCACTGTCTGTCTCTGACTTCCCCACATCTATGTGTGTGTATGCTTGACATATGTTATCTGTTTCCCATATATACATGTGTGTGTATCTCATGCAACATATGCAGATATATCACATATGGGTCAACTACAGCTAACTGAGGGTAATTCTGTCTGATGTGTGTGTGTGTGTGGGAGGGACAGTTGAGGTGTACATTGTTGTCTGTATGCACAGAGATATACACACAATACAGTTATATATTCTGGTGTGGGTTCCAACATGTCCTGTGATTCTCTAAGTGTAGGAGCATGCCCAGTGTGACCTTGTATAGTTAGATTGGGACTCCATTCTAGAGATAGGTGCACTCCAGTCCAGGGTTTTGTGTATGACAGCCATACTACTAGGAGTACACAGGACTTTACTCAGGGTACTGGATTTGTTTAGCAGACATTTTCTGACATATCTGTAGTCTGACACTGTGATGTATTGTGTCATTACCTAGTGCCAGACATCCTCAGATCATCACAGTGCTTTACCAGAGGAATACTAGTTTTATGATGCATAGACCAATATTATGAGGGCAGCTATGTACATTCTTGCCCAACAAGGCCATTTGTGAGGTGTGGCTACTGCCAGTTGAGTAATGACACAATGTGTAAACGGTCCAGCAACCTGTTGATATACTGGCTGAAGATCTCCTGCTTGTGTGGTATCTTTCTAACCTAATATGTCATATCTTTGTTTGGGCATACATCTCACCTGTACATTTTTTGGCAGGTTGTCCAGGTGTTTGACTAGAGGTTTCATCCTGTCTATGTAAACTTGTGTTTATATGGCAAGTTAGTTACATATAATTGAAGAATGATGTTACAAAATAATGACAGACATTACTGTTTCAGACTACATAACCTTCAGACAATTCCCACTACTGCAATCCCTCACTCTACTAACTTTCTCAGTATTTAAGAACAATATTTACAACACATGCCTATCATTGTGCCTTTGTTCCATTTTTATTTCTGTCCTTGTCCAGACATCTTGCTGTCAGAGGTTGGGAGTTATGGGTGTGGGTACAGAGTGCATTCTACTGTGCAGGCATGTCCATTATATGTAAAAGCAAACATAAGAAAAAAGGATTATTGAGAATAACCACTGGCAACAGTAACAAAAAGCACTTATATTCATAAAAGCCTTGGCACTTCACCTACACATCCTTCAAGATGCCCATTATATGTGTAGTGTATTCCACATAGCACTGTGACTTCCAGATGTGTCAGTGGCAGAGTAGTGAGTGTCACTGACATGCATAACAGTTGGCACTGCAGTTATCAGCACATGGCCCTGTCAAAGACAGCACTGTACCTAGGGCACTATGAGATGACTGCCAAGAGAACGTGATGGCCAGATCCTGACAGTATTAACCACACATACACACAATTCATTGACCCCTGCATATTGTGGACAGGCAATATGTTTTCATGTGTCTTGGTACAGCCCTGACAACGTGTGCTATGTTGCTATTTCTCTGCAAAGATTCATGTTACTGCATTTGTGTGTGTATATAGGAGGCACACCTGTCAACTGTACACATTTACAGAGGCTGTGCTGGTATTTGCTTTACATTTTGTTTCCATTTACCATACTATTGTGCCCTGTCTTTGGGACTAGAGGCATATCAGTAAAGAGCACAGGTCAGATTGTAATGGCATACATTTGAGTTTCAGACTTCTTACCCTTCGCACCCTTACTGCAACTATGAGTCCTGCTGTGCTATAACTGTCTGAGTCTGTAGGGGTAATTCAACATTGCTCTCATTTGTGTGCCTTTACCAGACATTTATTTCTGGTTTTCTACAGCTGACTTTCTGTGTAGGTATGAGGGGTGAGTATGGGACCCCCACACTGATATCTATGCCTGTGACCTATGACTCCCCAGTTATTTGTCCCCACACATATACTGCAGTGGGATTTGCCACCTTGGGTATTACTGCATAGTGTGTGGAGGCCAGACATTTCCTGTTGTCTCACATAGCTGTCAGTTGTGTGCTGCTATCTCAGTAGGCCACCCCATTCCCTTGCATGCATACAGCATTACCATAGATATGCTAGCAAAACATACTAATCCATTCATTTATTATTAAGAAGACTGACTTACCTTGTGCCTGCAGCAGTTGTGAGGATGGTGCTTGAGGGCCGCCTATGTTGGATGCACACAGTACACTGCTTATACATGGTAAGTTACAGGTAATGTGATATGTGTGTCATCCATTTTACTGTGTGTGCAGATCAGAGAGAGGTGTCAGTCCCTGGGGACCATACAATATCAGTGTGTGTGCAATGCATTACCTCTTTGCCAAGGCCTGAGCATACTGGACATGCCTCCATCTGCCTACAGGAGCGGGCTCAGGGGCCTCCTCTTCTGAGTCCTTCTGTGTCTGTGGGAACCTTGGCAATGGAGGTGGGCTGTGTGGCCCCTCCCCATGCTGTTCCTGCTGCAGCTGTTTCTGCAGGATCATATTGTGTAGCATGGCACATACTATGAACATGTGTGCACATGTGGCTGGAGAGTACTGCAAGGCTCCACCAGATATGTCAAGGCAGTGGAACCATGACTTGAACATCTCAAACACATGCTCTATAATGTTTATGGTTCGTGGGTGTGCCTCATTATGACATTCTTACGTGGGTGTGTGTGCATTTCTGATGGGTGTCATCATCCATGGCTCCAGTGCATAGCCAGCATCCCTCCCACCAGATGGCCTGTGTGGTTTATGTAGACCCTACCTGTTCACCGGGTGGTGCTTTGATGTGGATGTGCATGCAGTTTATGGCACCCGGTACCTCTGGGTATTCTGCTACATGGTGGAAGAGACACATGTTGCTGGTCCTCACCTCATGGGTGTTGAGGAAGTAAATGTGCTCACTGGCATTTGGTAGTATGGCATCCAGGAACTGGTGGAGTACCCTGTATGCAGATGTCTGTGAGAACCCCATGATGTCCCCAGTGTGTCTTTGGAAAGTACCTGTAGCTAGAATTCTTAAGGCTACTCATACCTTGGTATCCACTGGGATGAGTTCCCCTCTGTTGGCTGTAGGCAGGCACAACTTGGTGATTTGCTGAAGTATGTTTCTTTCCACCCTGTAGCGCTATAATATCTCCAGATCATGTAGGCTCTGGTAAGTTACCCTGGGTCTGAACACTCTTCTCCTTCTCCTTGGTCTGTGGTGGTTGTCAGCGTTATCCTCCTCTCTGCCCTCAGCCTCTAACACATATTGATGGACCAAAGCAATGGCAGCCCCCAACATTTTTCCAATTAAAATTCACCCGCATGTGTACAGCAATGGTGCAGAGTTTGTAGGAAAAAACAGACTGTAAGGTGTTTTCAAAGTTTATACTGTTCTGCTGCATTTGCTGCCTGTTAAGATTAGGTGACTATGATGCATTCCACCTACTAGCTATGTAATTTGTTCTTGATTGCTTTTATTCTGCTATTTTGAATTTTTTCCCCTTGTTTTCCCTTCCCATCTCCTCCTCTTTTAAGCCCCAAGGTGAGCTGCACAAACCCGGTGACCAAATGTAAATAGTCCTGCTATTTCAGTTTTTTTTTTTTTGTTTTGTTTTAGACTGTATGCATGCCACGCAAGTCTGTTTAGCTAATGTAAACATGAATAAATGGCCCTCCCTGGACACGAACATGCTCGTCATTTCATGGAATAAGTCAAAACAGCCTCAGACACACCCGCTTGCTTAGTTGTGCTTAGCTAAGTTTATCTCTGTACCATAGGCCTCTAATGTGCTTGCACCATGCCTGACATGCCCCCTTTTCATGTCTGTTGCTCCTCCTAGTTACACAATCATGCTATAGCACTTACACAGTTATGTGCAGTTTGGCACTTAGAAGATTTCTGTGATTCAACAAATTTCCACTCATTTGCATACCCCACTGCCTTAGTCCATAGTTTCTGCACTACCACAGAGCCGTTCCCCTTGACAACCACTGTTCTCTGGTATTGTTTTGATTCTGCATGCCATAGACTATAATGGAAAAATGCAGTTTCCCCTTAAAATTGAGTTTTCACATTTTTTTTTATTTTCGACATGATCAGTTTGCGCACTGTTGCCCTATGCTTAAACGGCCGAGATTGGCCAAAAAAAAAAGCTTTGATTTTTATAAAATTGAAGCACTTTTCCATGCCAATGGGCATATATTTGGACACTGGCATGCCTACAGTGTATAATACATGCTTTTTTGGAGCTGTCATGCCTCCATTTTGTTATTTGCAGAAATATATTTGGCTAGTAACTAAAGTTGGAAGTTGCTCAAATAAGTTAGAGACTATATTCCAGTTGACCCAGCAGAATATCTTTACATATGGCATTCCTTGTTAGTCTGGAAAGAAAATGGGATATTTTTTCTTGTCCCAGAAGAGAAGGGAGATAATCTTTTAATGAATACTGCTACTATGAAGGTGGAAGCTAAGGGAAGAGTCCAGCCCATACCTTTCAACTATCCAGATTTCTGCCTAAACTTTTTCATCTGTTACTTATAACATTTATGGTTTACAGACAATTCACTGAGAACTGAAGTCACAAAATAATGACATACATTTGAACTTCAGAATTCATATCTTTCAGAAAATGCATGCAAAAAAATCCTGTTATTCTAGCAACTTTCTAAGTTTATAAGAGCAATATTTAAAATTCACCCTTATTTTTTTGGCCTTTCTCCCCTGCACTACTTTAGTCTTTGTCCAGATTTCTTGCATGGAGAGGTTGAGAGGTATGGTCCAAGGTATCTGAATGAGCTAACATGTCTGATGCGATTGCTTTCAATCAAAGATATGAAGGAATTTGTAGTTTTTCCACAACTCATTGGTTGTACCAAAGTGCATTGTTTTGGTGGAAGGGAGTACCAACATTTTTGTTGAATAGCCATTGTATAAGGAAATGGATGTCTTCTTGTGAAACTTGTTGGTTGGAAGTGATAGAGTGACTAGACCAAACTACAATTATAATAGGAAGGTGGGAGGGCATGCGGGACTCTTTAATGTAAATGGAGATGGAGTTCAGAGGGGGAGGCAGAGCTGTGAAATTCTTCTGAGAAATGTTAGTCTGACAGATACATTTTGAACTAGGGATAGTATCTTGGCTAATACCAGTTTTAATGAGGTTTTCAGTTAGGATGCTATTGTTCCCTAGATCAAGAATTCTAGTAAAAACATGCATGAATTTTGAAGTTTAGATCAATTTGGTGAAGTTTGTGCTTTGTTTATTCATTTATTTGTTTGTTTGCTGTTTGTTTCCTTCCGATTTGGGTGAGAGGTTGGCATAATGGTTAAGGTATTTCTCTTACAGATGCAAAGAGCAAGGTTTGAGTCTGACACAGGGTAATTGGCTAGGCCTAAAAGAGCCCACAAGAGCAGTTAGCCTAGTACTAATCTATGAACCTATGTAGGTAGACTAGTCCAAAGACCCTTTTCAGCCAAAGTTAAGAACAGAAATATCAATGTAAAGTAATCAGCAAATCTGCCATTTGCAGTTTGCAATAAGGAATTAAATGCATACAATAAACATTTACAAATCATTTACAGTTTATGGCAGAACTGGTTAATGATAGTAAAAGAAGATAATACAGAGATAAGACATATACATTTATATGACTGTACAAAGGTAAGATGTCTTTCCATGTCACTGTTGCAGTATTCATCATCTCTGGGATCTCAAGCCAAGGACAGCCCAATGCCTGGCCAGCATACCAAAACCTTAATTACCTAGGAGAGTAATACGTCAGAAATATGCTCCTGTGCAAGCACAGGGCATAAAGGTGACATACAAATGATCCCAACCCAGAACTTTGATGCCACCAGTCTGAATGCCATTAATGTACATCAGTCTGAATGCCCTTCACTTTGCTAGTTATACTGAACCTACATCTTCAAGATACATACCCCGTTGTTTTTTTTTTTTCTTTTTCTTATATTTTTCAGTGGGTTAAATATCATCCAAGAAAGGGAAATGTCAGTGTGGGAGGCAGATTCCCCATAAGAACCAAGACAACAGGTGCCTATTTTGCTTAAGTGGATCTCATGACCACACTCAGTGTTCCATTTGTTAGGCTTTTCTACCTCAGAATTTACATAGCCATATTTCATCCCCTTCCATTTAACTTGAGAAACAATGTCTCAAGCTGTTAGTCCAAAGTACCATGGCAAAATCCACTCACATCAAGGTACAGTCCCAACTCAAGAATAAGGCCAAGAAATAAAGACCCGAGGCTGTTGCTATCCAGCCTCCACTGGACATCTCTGTTGAGGTGCATGAGAACCTGGAGGACAGTCCAATATTGCCATTGTTTTTTTTTTTTTTGCTGTAACCTTCTCTGAGACCAGCAGAGAACCTGCTTCTCGCACATCCTCAGAGGCTTTGCAAACATCCATCATGGAAGTTTAGTGGGAGCCATGGCTGATTATCTCCAAGGGGATGAAAGGGTTCCTCAGATCCTTGTGAGTGAAGAGGTACCGGGTGCCTTGATCAAATCCAGGAGGGGGTCTTGACCACTATATTTTGTCAAGGTGGACATCCCATTGAAGAAAAGACAGAAAACTAAACATATCATTTCACTCAAGGCTTGCTCTATGGTTTGATGACACTGAAGCCTCCTCAGGGGTTTCTGTTCCTGCATCACTTTGGTCCTCTACCCTAAAAAGGGCAAGGGACCCTGAGTCCTGGTGTGAAGATTCTGACTCTGATGCTAACTCTTTAGCCTACTCCTCTCAGTTGCCTTCTCCTTTACACTATGTGTCGGAAAAGGATGAATCTGTCAGTCATCATTCTCCTTTGGAGAAACTATCTTTTGATGACACAGTCCTGTGTATGATGGAACAATTTAAGTGGGAGTGCGCCCAGGAATCCGATGTCCAGTAAAGGTATTATGAGTTATCTCCTGTCACTCATCTTGTTTCCCATTAAAGATGAACAGGTGGGATAGTTTGTTTATATGCTTTATTACAAAGAAACACATCAGGATGAATAGCAGCAGTACAAAATATAAACAAGCTGATTAACTGACAGACTACACAGACACACATGCTTACATCTCAACAGCTTACTACAAAATGGCAGTCAGGCTCACACGTGCTTAGTATTTATACACATGTGCAAGCCCCTTGAAAGCTTATTAAAGGTGTATATACATATTGATCTACATCCTCCCTCTTTAATGAATTGCCTACAATATAATGACATTTGAAAAGTAACATGCAATTGTACAGAGAAAAAGAAATAAACACAACATTCATGTCAAAGTTGCTGTGTATCTGGAACATGGTCTGGAAATGTGACCTAATCTAGTGATATAGCAATCAGAACTGGGTTTAGCAACAGGAGGAGTCATTAGTGAACAAATAGATTCTGGAGTTTCAGAATTTTTCTCAGGAACAGGGATATTTACTGGATCCTCTGGAACTGGAACACTGGATAACACTCTGAGATACAGAGTCTTTCTTGCAAGTATGATACTGCAATACAGGCTTGGACACTGGGATAAAATGTTTGTGATTCCACCTAAATTCTGCTCCTTGTGACTCCACAATGTATGATCTTGGTTCTGGACATACACTTTTCACAACACCAATCCTGATCAAAACCTTTAGACATCTGCATCCTCACTATCTTTCCTTCTCGTAATGGACTGAGTGGATTGCTGGTCTTATTATAATAGTACTTCTGGGATAAGCACTTCTTTAACAGATTGGCTTTCACTGATCTGGTGTTCTTGACACATGGAACCAATAACGAACTACTAATTGGTAGTGTGGTTTTGGTTTGTCTTGACAGAAGTCTCTGTGCAGGTGAACCAAAATGTTTATCACAAGGAACATTTCTGAGATTCAAGATATTCAAGAAAACATCAGTATTATCTCATTTTGACTTCTCTAGTAATTGTTTCATACTTCAAACTGCATGTTCTGCCAAACCATTTGACTGCGGGTACTCAGTGCTACTTGTGACATGAGTAAAGTCCCACTCATCAGCAAATCTTTTGAACTGCTGGCTTGTAAACTGTGTACCATTGTCAGAAATAACTTTGTGTGGACTACCAAGGATTGCAAAATGACAGCAATTACAGTAATGGATGCTAGATTAAGAAGTAGGTCAATCTAAACCAATTGGAATGAGAGTCTACTAACACCAAATAATGTTGACCATTCCATTCAAGAATATTTGTAGCTACTGTCGACCAAGGTATTTCAGGAATCTGGTTTAGATGAAGTGGTTCTTTCTGTTGCTGTGGCTTAGTAATATTACATACAGAACAAGATTAAAGTATTCTCTCAATGTCTTTGGACATAGAAGGCCAAAATACTAGTCCTCTGGCCCTTCTTTTGGTAGAATCAGTTCCTGGATGGCCACAATGCAAAATGGTGTTATACTTTTGTTGTAAGGACTTTGGAACAATCACTTTTGGACCTTTCAGAATGATACCATTGTCAAACAAAATCTCACCTCTGTAAGAAAAATAAGGTTGTGAGTACTGGTAAACAAAATTGCTTTGATAGCCGTCTTTGACAGATAAAGTGGTTGAGCTTCTGAAGAACTGTATCTGTAGCTGTATGACTTCTAAGCTCACCAAGACATGTGGAAGAAAAATTGTTCACTTCCATGATTTCAAAATCAAATTTCTTATTTTCATGCTATTCAGTGGTATTTCTGGGCAATCTGGATAATGTATCCACAAGATAAAGAAGTCTGCCTTATGTGTAGACAAGATTGAAATTATATTTTTGCAATTTGAGTATCATGTACTACAATCTGGCTGGAGCTGTATACATAGGCTTTCTCAAAATAGTGACAAGAGGTTGATGATCTATTTCGATTTAAATAGGTCTACCATAAATATAATCATGGAACTTCTAACATGTAAAAGTACAAAAGCACCTTAACACTAAAGAATCCCAAGTAAAACGTATAACAAAAGCACAAAACTTCAGGTATTTACTGCAACGTTTAATGGTCAAGTAAAACACACAAAGCTTTCGAGTAAAACTCTTTCTCAATGCATAAAATCAGTAGCATAAACTACTTCTATTTAAAAAACAATTCAACCAATCTGCTCACATAATCAATGCAATACAGCTAATATTGTTTATTTTGTGAACTGCACACAATATAGTTGCTTTTATATAGGAAAGACCAATCAGAAATTAAAGGACAAAATTAGCTCACATTTATCAGATATTCAGAGAAATATTGTAACTAATGCTCTGGCCAAACATGTACATACTAATGATTCCCCACATAAACTCAAATTCAGAATTTTGCAGGTAATTCATCAGAACCCTAAGGGTGGTGATCTAGTGAACAAAACTAAGTTAAGTGAATATAAATGGATTATTTTTTTTCAAGCAGACAATCCCCCAGGTTTAAACTCTGCCATTAGTATTAAACCTATTTTAAAACAAAGACATGAAATAATTTGAGTTTTAACTGTTGTTTATTTTTTATATTTTACTTTTTATTTTTTATATTATTTCTACAGTTTATTTATTTGTATTTACATGGGTGTATTGCATTTACTATATGTTTAAGAGACAGGGCACTTTAATTCAGTTTATCTAGTTAATTGATTATGTGAGCATATTGGTCGAATTGTTTTTTAAATAGAAGTAGTTTATGCTACTGATTTTATGCATTGAGAAAGAGTTTTACTCAAAAGCTTTGTGTGTTTTACTTGACCATTAAAATGTGCATCTTTATTACGTTATCGAAATCTTACTACATCGAATCACTAAAGGCTGACCTCTAGTGATTGATGTAGTAAAACATCGAATAACGTTTTTAAAAAAAAAAAAAAAACAAAAATAAAAACTAGCTAGCGTAGGCAGGGTAGCAAGCCCCCCTGCACCCCCCATACCCCCCCTACTTAAATATTCTAACTCCGAGACCACACTACATTGACGTAAATGGAAATCTCCCCCTACGGAGATTTCTGTTTACCTGCACGATGTTCTGCACTTTCGATGTTGTGGTGCCGACAATATCAGCTTTGATACTGTCGGCTTTCGACATCATGAAGTAGATCCTTAAAATGTTGCAGTGAATACCTGGAGTTTTGTGCTTTTGGAACTTCTAACATGCAAACACAATTGCCAAGAGTTCTTTCTCTATCTGCACATACTGCATTTCAGTTTGGGTTAGAGTTCTGGATGCATAGGCTACTGGTCTACACTGTTGAAGAATGACTGTACCAAGACCAAACTTCAAAGCATCATGAGAAAGAGTTACTGGTTTGTGAACAACATAGTATCTGAGAGTTTGTGTACTGGCAATTCTCTGTGTCAGGACATCAAATGCTCTTTGGTGTTGTTCTAACCATGACCAAGATACATCTTCATATGTCAGCTATCTAAGCAGTGCTGAATGTTGTCTCAAATCTGGAATGAACTTGCCTAGATAGTTAACCATGCCATGAAAACGTTGTAGGGCTTGAACATTGTCTGGTGCTGGCATCTCAAGAATAGCTGTTTGCTTGGAAGGATCTGGTCATGAGCCTGAAATAATAAACAAATGACCAACATAAGTAACTTCTCATAGCCTGAATTTGCACTTCTGAGGATTTAGCTTAAGATTCACTTCATGTGCTTATTCCAGAATTTTCTTTAGGTTTCTGTCATGCTCAGCTTCACCATCACCTCCTACTAGAATATCATTAACTATAATAGCACACAGATACCCAGAAAAAAAAATTGCTCCATTGCACAATGGAAGATTTCACTGGCAGAATTGATCTCAAATGCCATTCTCAAAAATCTGTACCTGCCAAAAGGAGTACTGAAGGTGGTTAGCAATGAGAGTTTACAGTCAAGCAAAATTTTCCAAAATGAACTCTAAGACAGAAAAAAACAGTGGTATTTGGCATAAGAGCTGCGACTTCTTCGACTGAACATTATTGGATAATGAGGTCTTTTCAGTGCCTTATTTAAATGTTGTGGATCAATACATATTCTGATTTCATCTGAGCTTTTCTTATAAGCTACTGCCATGGAGGATACCCATTCAGTTGGTTCTTCAGCTGGACAGATTACACCTTGCTGCACCATTTCATCTAGCTCAGCCTCGACTGTGTTCTGCATAGCTACTGGAACTTTCCAGGCTGGCCTGACAACTGGACTGACTTCAGGGTCTAACATCATGGAGTATACAACTGGAAGTTTGCCTAGTTTGTCTTTGAAAAGATCAGCATAGGTAGATAAAGTAGACTGGGTAAAATTAGAACAGTGGTCTTTGAAGCTTACATGATGCACTTCCTTATTAAATGAAAGTAGTCCCATTTTCAAACTGTCTCTGAGGCCTAATAATGATTGTACATGCCTTTAGACTATGTAAAATTGCAAGTCATAGCTGTTCCCAGCAGAATAACATGAAAGCACTACTGAACCTTTGATCTGAATTTCTTCACCCCCATAAGCAACAAGCTTTGCACAGTTTGCCAAATCAAGCTTCTCACCACCAGCACATACTCTACCAAATGTTTCTGCTGACATAACATTGCACTTTGAACCTGTGTCAACTTTGAGCTCTGTGGGTCTTCCATTTATCCAAACAGTACAAAATACTTCATTCTTTGCCCATAAATCTACTACATTGACTGTTTCATTAAGCACAGTCACAGCACCACCAACATAAAAAGTAGGGTCACAGCTTTCTAATTGATCAACTTGTCTCTTTGAATGGAAGCTTTTTGTAAAAGAATGTCCCCTTATTTGATTTAAAAAACCTTTTGAAATGATTCCACTTATTACATTTGTGGGATTGTTGACCAAAAGCTAAGCATTTTTCTCTTTTGGGTTCAATTTGCACCACAATTACAACAGTTAACTATGAAACTGGGTGGGTTTACATGCTTTGAGTTTGCTGACTCACTCTCGTGTTTCACTGAGACTGTGCACACTCTAGAATTTTGCTAGAAAAGTACAGGGTTTCCCAATGAGTGCTGCAGGGTTCACAGTTGCTGCCATGTGTTTGGGCCCATTTCTTTTAACCATGTGCTGCATACTATCAACATGAACACAAGAAGATTCTGGAAGCACGCATTTCTAATTTGTAAGCATAGTTGTGTACTTTTCTGTGGGCTCATATATCTGACAAATCTAAGTGGCCTTATTCAAAGTTATATCACTGTCATGAAGCAAAATCTTTCTCGCAGCATCATCTTTGATACCATGCACAAGTCTGTCTGTTATCAACTCATCCCTTAATTCACCAAATCTGCATGTTTTAGCTTTATTTCGCAAGTCAGTTATATATGCTGCAAATGTTTCCCCAGGCATTTTGATCCCTTGTGTCAAATAAATGCCTTTCCATTGCAATATTCATTTGGAGATTACACATTTCTCAAAATTTACAATTTAAGTACTTGGGGTCTTCCCTTGACTCAGCCAGTACCACTATATGGTGGTTCCCCCTTCCTCTGCAAATACAGCAGGTGCATACACAAATTAATGCTCTCTTTCTATGGCTTCTGAACCAGCTAAATTAAGCAGAATAAATACCTTTGTACAATCATCTTTATCAGAAAATATAGCTTATATGGAAATATCATACTCTTGCTCAAACACTCTCCAGTTCTCTGCAATATTATTATCAAAGAGACAGAAGTGGTCCTAGCTTTGAAATCCATCTGCCTTGCCAACAAAGTGTGCCCAAATACACTGAAAAAAAATATGGCTACTGGAATTATGTAGGAACATGCACATGCACACATAGCCAGTACTTTTAATAACATTCAAATGCACACCAAACTCTTCAAAATACTATACTTTGTGAAATATGCTTTGGAATGGCAGTATTTTGCAAAATAATTGTACTGTGATACTGCACAAATATGCAAACTCTCCGCATACTTCAGATACCTTGAATAGTATGTGCTATAAGCTACTTAAAAATAAAAAGCGGTTATTTTCCTTATTTTATTCATTCTACATGATTCAGACTTCATTATAAACATTTTCCATAGTTATTTGTGGTCTATATCAGAACATTGAAGTGTCAGAACTTCGAATGTTCTAATATCGAACCCAATTCAGCGAACGCTGACAACAGTGAACATTCAGAACAGCGAATTTTTACCTAGGGAAGAAATTTGCTGTTCCGAAGCACATATACAAAACACAAGCACACCAAACAAACAGCAATCCACACACATACACCTAAAATATTACATCTAACCCTATACTAAACGGTACATACACCACTAACTATCCACTTACCTTAACCCAAACCCAACCCTAAGGTCCGTCACTATCGCACACTCACCTCACCCGCACCCTAACTCTAACTCATCTACCCCGCCCTACCACTCATATCCACACAATCGCACACTTACCTGACCTGTGCCCTAACTCTAACTCACCTAACCCGCCATAACCCTCACGTCCACACAATCGCACATTTACCTAAACCTGAACTATAACGTTCTACCACAGCACTTAAAATAAAAAAGCGACAGACAACCAGATTCTTTCCCTGGGAAAAAATTTGGTTTTCTGCAGCTTCACTATTTTCAGGGTTCGATATTAGAACATTCAATGTTCTGAAACATCAATGTTCTAATATAGACCCGTTATTTGAATACTTTTCTCAATATGTCACAGTTTCAGACATTTCATTTACTTAGAAATTATTTTAAAGTATTCTGAGTTCATCATTTTATATTTTGTGAATAAGAAATCATTTAAGTAAGCTTTGATACCTGAAATTCGATTCTGACCTATTTTTGCGAATTAAACATGCAGTGGCAATGATCCATTCCTCTGTACTCCTCCACCTTTGACTGAGTGCCTTCTTGGTCTGGAATCTCGATTTCTGGATCCCATTCTAACACCATGTTGCTTGCCCTGTTTCCCATTAAAGAAGAACAGGTGGGGGAGTTCATTTATATGCTTTATTACAAAGACACACATCAGGATGAACAGCAGCAGGACAAAATATAAACAAAATGATTAACTGACAGAAGACACTGACAGACATGCTTACATCTCAACAGCTTATTACAAAATGGCATTCAGGCTCGCACATGCTCAGTATTTATACACTTGTGAAAGTCCCCAGAAAGCTTCTTAAAGGTGTACCAACATATTGGTCTACATCTCTTAAACCTTCTGCTATCCCTCCTGTGCTGGCTGCTGTGTTGGATACATTCTTGGCTGCTTCACTGGCACCAGCCATCCTGCCTCCAGCCTCTAAGAAGACTGACAGGCTTATACGGTGCTGGATGCCTGCAAGCTCCTGTACAAATTATGTTCATCTGATCCAGAAGTGATTTTTGTGTATACTAATGAACCTTCTAAGCAGTTGCCCTCTTCTAAGTGCTGTCTCTTGGACAAGGAAAGTAGACGTATGGAGAGGATTGCTAAGAAAGTCTACACTTCTGCTGCTTTAGCCTTTAGGGCTATAAATTATCAGACCCATATTTCAAGATACATTTTGCCTCTCTTTGCGCAGATTGGCAAGATTGTTTCTGACTTGTCTGACTCTAATTGTAAGGCTTCAGCTCTTTCATTGCTAAGTTCTACTTCCCAAATTGTCCATTACTGTAAAATATGCAACTATGATGCAGTGGATGCCTTCTTAAAGGCTGCTGCTTCTGTCTCTGTGATGAAGCACTATTTCTGGTGTCTCCTATAAAGGCTTGTCAGATGAAATTAAACTAAAACTTCTGGATGCTCCTCTCGATAACCAAAACTTATTGGGCACTGCAGTGGCAAGGCTCTTAAAGACCATGTAGGATCAGGGAAAGATCATGAAATATTTTATACATATCTTTGTATCTCCCATTCCCAAGTTTCAGAGAAACTATTCTAGTAAGACTCCCTTTTTGCATAGACTACCTAGACAGTATGCCAAGAGTAAGTAAGGCACGTATTTTCTAATAAGCCTAGTCAAACATCTAGACCACAAAAGCAGTCTTTTCCTGACAAGCCTGTTGCCATCTGACATTCTTCCCTCCATTCCTCTCAGCCAGATTCCTTTGTCCCTCAGGCTTTCTTTACCTCTCCCACTGTGGCAAAAAATCACCACAGAGTCTTGGGTTATCTCCTTTATCAAGCAGGGTTACTTTATGATCTGAAAACCCTTGCCTCCTTCTCCAGTATCCCTCAACTGACTGTATAACAACTGTCTCTTTTTTCATAAGTATTGCAGGGTCTGTTAGACCAGGTTACCATTCAACCATTTCTTCAGAATGAGAGGAGTCTAGGGTTTTATTTCAGAATATTTCTGGTCCCCAGGAAGAGGGGCCTTGGAGACGTGTCCTGGAACTTTCCTTTCTAAACAATTTTCCTATAGTGTCAGCCTATCTAGAAATTTCTATTCAGACATTGTTTCCCTATTGCTTCCACAGCCCTTTCTAGTTTCTATGGACCTAAAGGATGTCTACCTTCACATTTGTATCCACCCTGTGTTCTGGAGAAAAATTGCATTTCTCTGTTTCTTCCTCTCATTCTCAGTCCTCTCCTTTGCCCTCTGGGCTTTCAATGGCCCCATGGGTATTCACCAAATGCTTAGCTCCAGTGACTGCATTTTGCAGGTTTTGGGGAATTCAGATATTTCCCTATCTTGATGACCTCTTGCTTCAGGCGTCTTCCCAGACCAAACTAGTGCAGGATTTTTATTTTACTCAGCTTCTATTCTACAGCCTGAGTTTATTGTCAACCTTCAAAAGTCAATGTTGACTGCATCACAGGATCACATCTTTCTAGGCTGCAGGTTCTAAACTGTTGCAATGCTAGCCTCTCTTCCTGTCACAAAGGTTCTCTCTCTTTTATGAATTATTTTCTTTTCGTACTTGCTCTGTCCTGTCTTCCAGCCATTGAGTTTCTCAGGGCTCTGGGTTTCATAGCCTGTACCACCACCATGCACAGAAAAAACACACAGAATAAACAGTAGAGTCGACACTAATAATCTCCTCTGGTACTACATCATAAAATGTTTAGACTATTATCATAGACAGGGAACCCTAAAGAGAGCTGGAAAACAAAATTAGGACCATGGGTTGTCATATCAGAATTGCTCCAGACTACAGTAATATCATTTTCAAGTAAGGAAGGCCTTTGTCCCATTGACTAGAGAAGCCAGGGATCTAGGTTTCACACTGCAGCTTAGATTCCCTGCAGTTCGGTATTTGACATGAGGAGATACTACTTTTCTTTTTCATGCTACTGGTGAGACAGTGGCATATCTTAACTCCAAGAGCTCTGAGATACATCATAGTGATACCTAGCAGTCAAATTACAAAGATTTGGTGGGCAGAAGAGGAGGGATATGCCAGTTACAATTTCTCCAGTAAAGTAACTAGATGGGGAAGAAAGGGGAAGGGTCATCATGAAACAAAACTGACACCCAAAGGCAGCAAATGTTTTTTTCAGAGTTGACTCTTCCACCAGAAGAATGGAGCATTTTTCCCCGGGCATCCACTGAAAATTGGCTTTGTTACAAGTCAGACTTTCCAGGTAAACAAATGTTAAATAAATAAATACATAAATAGTTTTTCCTTTAGCATATGCCAGACCCTCAGAAGATGAATGACAGATTGATTTTGTTGCAGCTGCAATTACCAATCAATATGTTCTTCAAAATGAACCAAATCTGGTAGTAGTAAATGAGAGGTCTATATTTAACACAGAAATACCCACTTTACCTGCAAAGATATAAATGGGACAAATACTGTTAACTGTCTCATAATATTATATCTTTTTCATATGTCTGCTGCATGCTATGCTAGGACTGCCTGAAAAATCAGTCCATGCCTTCTAAAAAGTGATGAGATCTGTACTGACGTGCATATCTACATACTATATAAATATATATATATATATATATATATATATATATATATATATACATATGTGTGTGTGTGTGTGTGTGTGTGTGTGTGTATGTGTATACATATATTTATCTATATATATGTGTATATATATATATATATATATATATATATATATATATATATATATATATATATGGATCTACCTTACAAGCTTGACACTTCACAAGATTGACATTTAGAACGACGAGACCACAAGAACGAAACTGCAAAAACATGAAAGTTCACATGCCCGACAAACCACAATCCCGACAGTTAACAAAACAAAAAGTTTGCTGTTCCACACAACACACACACACACAACACAAGCACACCAACAACCTAAAAACCTACACTACACCTTACACACAACTATCTATGCACTAACCTTAACCCAAACCCTAACCCTAAGGTCTGTCACTATCGCACACTTACCTTACCCACACCCTGACCCTAATTCACTTAATCTGCCCCTAACCCTCAAGTCCCTCACTTTCGCACACTTAACCTACCTGCACCCTAACCCTAAGTCCCTCACTATTGCACACTCACCTCACCCGCACCCTAACCCTAAGTCCCTCACTATCGCATACTTACCGAGTTGCGCTCACATATTTCCCATGTCAGTGTTTTTGCTGTCAGGATTACAAGTTATCGGTTATCTGCTCCGTCAGTCTTGTGGTCTTGTCATTCTAAATGTCAAT
>NC_056734.1:261388169-261390669 GCF_019279795.1 Protopterus annectens
TTGAAAGTGTTATATACATGGGTAGTATTCCATGTTATATGCAGTCACACTGACATGTAGTGTATCTTTATGTTACCACGTAAGAGTATATTGCAGATTGTAATACTGGAACCAAACACCCCTGCATGCAAAGATGGACTCTGAGTCCTCACTGTCATCTTCCTGGTGTGTGAGCTGTGTCTCATTAAATATTTCCTACTGGATATTGATCTGACATGTGGATATTAACTGTACACTACTGTGTGTATAGGACATGTCATTGAGGACTGCTGTCATGTTGTAATGGCATACTTTTCAGAGTCAGATGTCTATCTGTCAACACATTCATCCTATTACATAGGCAGTTGACTAGCTGATGTTTGTCTGTCCTCTGTACAGATGTGCAGATCTCAGGTATCCATCTTGACTGCTTATAGGCAATCTAGACTTGACTGACACTGACATGTCTGCCCAGCTGTGTTATGAATGTCACAGCTAGGAATCCACACCCTGTATGCACCACATGCCATGGATACCTCAACTACACTACCACAGTCAACAGAACATGCTTGGGTACAGGTCTCCAAGACAGACACTGACTATGTTATGTACTGCATGTTGCATACATGTCAACCGGAGCTCCTCACTGGCCCACTGCAAGAGGCAACCAGATGATTGGATGTTGCATGTAACTCACCCTGAGGATCACTCTGTGGTATTGATTGATAGATGGCCTGCTTGCACATGGCAGGTGGTATGATACCACTGTGCACACATCCCCTACACTTCCCATCTCTCCATGGACAATAGCTTGGTACACACCTAAGAACTCCTGCACCGATAGACCCCAGTACTGACAAATGTGTACGTGTGCATTACTGAGAATAACAGTGTCTGTGAGTTTGTAGACCTGTAGTTGATAATACCCTGAGGCCCTTCACACCCACTGCACCCCCCCATTGCCATAGTTAGATCTGGCTGCTGCTGCTGTACCGAATGTTACATGTACCTTATCAGTTCATAGGTTCATAGGTAGTTACTAAGCTATTGGCCCTAGGTTGTATATAAGCCTAGCCAAATGGTACCCTGGCTTTTGCCACCCAAGAAAATTATTTTACTGTGCCCCTGTCAAGCAGAGCCACAGAAGTGATCCCTGGGGCGAATTTGTTATCTCCCATCCAATCATCAAGATTTTTACACTCTTCTCCCTAAGGGCTACCTGGAGCTTGCAGTACCAGCACAACACTGTTGTACAGATGGGTTGATAGACATGAGATACCCTATGAGTTTTGGCAAGTGTGTGTATGTGTGCATTTGCATATATTTGTAGGATACAGCATTCTGGCGCCACATTCTCCTAATACAATACACCATGCCACACAGTATTAGGGATAGTGATGTTGCTGACCATAGGAGAGCCATGACAATGCATCACCCTACTATCCCTGTGGCATGTGCATTAGATGCATATCCCTGTAGTAGCACTCTTGGGATAGACAAGGGGTTGTATTGCAGTCCTGGTCAATGTGTGATGGTGGGTATATCAGAGTGTTATCATGGGTTTCAGTGCATCCAATATCCACTGTGGGGTGTAGGTGCTGGGTATACTGTCTTTACACCATGGCACCCCCAGTACATATCCCATGTTCCACTGTATGGAGACCACTGTCACCATCAACCATACAGGTAACTGATAACACTATCCAGCCCAGTTATGCATTATGTGACTACATTGATACGTCGAGGTTCTTTCGAAATCCCAATGATGGCCGCCTCTGGCAGATTAGGTGTAACTCTGATTGCCACAGCAGGGATCTTGTTTATGTGGCTGTCTGCCAAGTGTGCTATCATTTTTATGTAGGGAAAATGAACAGGTCGCTCCGTGAGCGGATAAGAGACCATATTTATTGTTTTACCAGGGGTGAACTGACTAGTGCTATAGCAAAACACATGATTCAAAATGGTCAAGGACATGTATTTTTATTCCAAGTTTTACATATGCAAACACTTAGTAGTAGAGGTGGGGACATAATAAATTTAACTGAAGAATCTGAACTCAAATGGATTCTCCGCTTGGGGGCACATTTAGGCAGGGGACTCAATGAGAGTGTCTTATTGAAACCGGCATTTAAAGCAAGACCATTTAAATGATAAGCTTTTATGATCAGCTATTTATGTTTGCCTCTATCATTTATCATCTAACATCTAGTTAATATATACTTTTCCACCTACACTTTTCAATTGCACACATATATTTTTTAGTCTACATATATCTTAGATTATTTTTATATTAGACTTTATTTGTAATGGATGTAATGCAATTAATTGGATTTGATTGTCTAATTGAGGAAGTGATGTCAGTCTATTTAAATGTTCATTTTTATGTTATTATTTGTATCACGTCTGAGGAAGCGGTATTACACCGTGAAAGCGCTTACGTGGAATAAAGCTCATTGTGGATTTTATCTGTGTCTTATCGCCTATTGTTTTCTCATCCATCAGCGAAGTCTTGGGTTATTAT
>NC_056734.1:261398169-261425669 GCF_019279795.1 Protopterus annectens
AGGATATGAACTATGGCTGTGTCTCCTAAAAATAAAACACTGCACATCACAGTTGAGTGTGCTATTTAGATATCACTGTGTATCTCTTCACTGATTTCTGTCTATAAGTCTGTTGTGGTTTTACAATCTGACCTTGTAATTACAACAGTCATATACAAGGATTCCTAGATAGTTTTATTATGTAGCACAGTGTGGGTGACAGTGATGAGTAATACATTATTATTCAGGGAACCTGCAACACTAACAATGCCATACGATACCAGACTAGACAGTACCAGTCCAGGATTTCAATCTTTTATTTTCAGGCAGAGTTTTCTTATCTGACAGACCTGTGGAGGGAATGTTTGTTAATACTCCCTGAATGTTGCCCCACATATTACCAGATTCCACATTATTATTTTGTATCTGAGGCAGTAATACATGCCTGTGGCACTAGGCAACAGAGTCTGATTTCATTGATTATTTTCACTGTTATAGGAACATCGGGAGTTTCTAGGCTAACAGTTGTAGAATCTTTTTAAGCCTAGCCATTCATGTCCCAATTTTCCCAGTTTTCAATACCCACAGACTAGAATGGCTTTTATATTTGCCTATGCCTTAGGACATCTACAAACTATTCCACCATAAATTAGGATGCATACACAACCACAAACATGCAGGTTGAACGATTCTTGGATTATGTCTGTACAAGCACTTTGTAACAGCTAGTCTGTACACCAACTAGAAGTGCAAATATCCTGGATCTGGTACTTACAAATATAAGGGAAAATTGCACCCTTCTTTTTCAGATCAAATCTCATCACGGTCGCCTGTGAAATAAATATAAACACTGAACTCCCAGCATACCCTGGTACCTTTAAGAAACCTTTCAATTCTAAATACCTTCTATTAAGTGATGGCATACCTCAAGCCTAAAAACTCAGACAACACAGTGGCCTATACAAAATGTTTACAGAAACTGTAAACAGAAGTACCAAACTGATATGAACTTAGGGAAATTCCATATACAAGGGGCCTTAGTGGACCCCCAGTATAACCAGGTTTAACAAAAAAAGAAAGAAAATCCTATCAAAAAATAGGAAGGGCTACGCCCAAAAGGAAAAAAAAATATTCCCTCATCAGTCTAAGCAAACAACTCAGAGAAATAATCAAGCCTACCAAACCAACCTCAAGCCAAAAATAGCCTTCCGGGCGAAGGATAACGATAAGGACATTTTCTGTTAACCACACAATTTTAAAGGGCACACCCAACAGTGTGCGGAGCTAATTTTAAATGGAACTTCCTATACTCAACCAGAGGATATAGCAAATTTGCCAGCCAATAAATTTAGCACCAGTTTCACTCCCTATCATCCCTAGTCCACCCCCCCCCCACATAGACAGGAGTCACCCTCCACCATTTCTGCTCCAACTATCACTAACAAACATGTCCTTAGTGTATTCTCCTGAGTTAAAAATGCTGTAGCAGTGGGTCCTGATAATATCCCAAGATGCCTCTTAAATAAACATGACCTGTCAGGCCCACTTGAATCGCTGTTCAGCCACAACCTCCAGACAGGCTTCATCACTTGGTAATAGAAGGCTGCAACAGTCGTCCCTCTACACAAAGGCAGATAATCAGCAAACCCAGGAAACTACGGACCCATATGTTTGACTAGTCTTATATGCAAGGCCATGTAAAGAATTATTCTGGACCCGATAAACAAAGACATAGGAAATCCTCAGTCACTGGGATCATCCAAGTTTGGTTTTGTCAAGGCCAGATCATGCCTACTAAAGCTGAAGGACTTCTTCAAAAAAGTCACTAGAGATGTAGACAACTGAAAAATGATGCATACTGCCTACTGCCTATTATCACATGGCAAAGGCATTCAGGATCATAGATCAGAGGATAATAGGTGGCTACTAGGCTAACAGCCCTAGACCCTTTTAAAGTCTAGCCATTCATGCCCCAGTCTTTTTTAATTATTAATGCCCATCGGCTAGAAAGGCTTTGGTATAAGCCTGTGCCATGAGGAATTTACAAACTACTAAGGTAAATCTTTTTTGCTGATGTTATCTTGATTCCTTTCAATCCTTGGGACAGTCACTTTTCTGTCTACAGAAAGTGCTGAATCATTAAGACGCAGATGTGGGTTACTCTCTCAATGAAAATAAAATACAGACACTCGTCATTAATTTTAAACCATTCAACTTGGTAAGAGAACACTCCACATTTCAGTGGTCTTCTCAGTCTGATATTTAATGATTCATTTATTGTGATAAATACTGCAACTGTAGTGGAAGTAATGAATGCTACGCTAGACGAAATCACACATTTTTTATTTGTTTGGAGACAGCAGAATGTGTCTTCAGAACAAAAAGCCTTAGCTGTACTCATGACACTTTTACCCAAATGTTTTGTGTAGGCAATGTAGTTGTACTTAATCCCCAAGTACTATATGTTTTTTTTTAAAAACAATTATTTTAAAATTTGTATAGTTTCAATCTAAGGTTAGCACCTGTAACTTTTCTTCACTGAGTGGCTTTGTATTCTTGGGATTTAAGCCTGATGGATTTACAAATTAAATCTGAGCTGCACCTTAATTTCATAGTTGCTTTGGCTGGACACAAATTATTGTATACACTGGTAAAGGTTGGAGCTGGTTTAGGATCCTTAAGACAAATGGAAGTGAGTGGACCTTCGGAACTTTGTGGGTCAATTAAGTCAGCTAGAGTATATTCTTCATTTGTGCAGGAAGGTGTGGTAAAGGTTAGTAAGCACAGAGTGATGGTCCCTTTCTTCCATACTTTCCAGCTTTCTCTTAAATATCTAGATTCCTTTCATCCAGAGATGAGTAATGTGTAGTCAGAGTGACAAAGGTAGGGTTGGTGAGAAGCATTCAACTGTTTTCTAGTGAAAGCCACTGACCATTTCAAGACTAAGAGTAACAGTTTGGTTTGAATAACAGCAGTTTTGTATACACATTTACAATCCTGATTTATAGTTTTTCAACTTAACTGGGGCTTGTTTTCACAAACAAGATTAATGCAATGTTTAAGACATTTTATGTTAAGGAAGATCACTTCTAAATATCCATTAGCAAAGTTAGGGCACAGGAATAGGACCATTCTATTTGGTATATACTTTTTAAATCTCCACACCATATACCCTGACCTATGGATAACCAAATTTGCTGATGACTGTGAGGTGAATGTTATCATCTGCTTTCCTCAGATGTTGAAACTGTTACAAGAACAAAGCCATACAAACCAGTGCTGCTCAGTGAAAGGCTTAAACTGCATGCAAAAAGGCCAGTATGTTATGTTTGGCAAACACCCCTCATCTACAACTTATAGTAGTATTACCAGAACTCCACCCCAAATGGACATGGTCATTAGGGATATTATCATCTGGGATGGCAACTCCCTTTCCTTCAATTAAAGTGTAACAGAAGAAGCTAGGATATCTTTATATTTAGCTCTAATCCAGTAAAAAAGATTTATCATCTCTCCTTCGCTACTCAACCTTTATTTTACCAGTTTTTGAGTACAGCAGTGTCCTCTTCAGCATGTACATAAGTAAGCATTAAGTGCAGCTAGAAAGGTCCCATAGGCTCCTAATAAAAAGATTATTGGTCTAAAGACCTGCGCAATGCAAACCACACCAACATGCATTTGTATACTTCTTGTTAACACCCCTAGCTCCTTTAGACATCATGACATTGCTGGAGACAAGATTTTTTTCACTAAGTGACTTAACAATTAATAATGGGAAACATATCAAAGGACAAGATGAAGGAAACAAAATTATAGTACGGCTGTTAATCTAGGATGCATGGTAGTAGAGATAGTGATCATTGCTTGTCACTTGTTATTCACAGTTTTGTGTTTGCATTCATATTTTTGTAACAGTATGAGCTACATGTTATTGTGTCGTAGTGCAAAATGCTGTGGAGGGAGACAGAAAATACACTGTCACTGCCCACATGTAATGTACTTTGTTGGAGATATTGCTGGATGCTTGCTAGTAATTGTGAAGATATGCAATGTTCTCATAAGTACATGAATATCTCCAAAATCATGTGACTTACTAACTATAGCAGAACAGCATGTGAAACCTTAGATGTTGGAGAACGCTGCCATTGATATGTAGATTGTACGATTTGAGAGATACTGAGTGCTATTTACAATGTTAATCTAACAGTTACTGGGATGTTATTGAAGGAAATAATAATTCTATGAAGTTCCCTGTCTGGGGGTCAATAAGAACAAAGTCACTGTTGGAGCAGAATGACTGTACCAGGAACCAAGATGCAGACACTGGGTAGGTAAGAGGTGCTCACTCACAAGGCCTTGCAAACACAATATTAGCTGAAGAGTGAGTTTTGTATACCATGGCTAGTAGAAAAAAGCAGTAAACCTCTACTGCAAGCACTGTACTGCACTAAAATGATTATTCACAAATAAAAAAAAATGTTTAACTCTTAGGAGAACACGGACTCAGACAGGAATCTGATGGACGGAAGCATACTACTCGACTTCTTTGTTTAAAAAGTCTGGACAAAGACAAAAATATTTGAGGTATAAAAGTTCAAAATCACGGATAATTTTAAATATTACTCTAGTTCTCTTAAACAATTAATAAAAAACTTATCATGCATCAACATGCATTTTCTAAACAAAAACATATGAAAATCTAATTTCTGGCACTACTGACTTTCTTTAATCCTCAGTGATTTACCAGAAAATCAAAAATGTTATAAGCTACAAGGCAAAAATATGAAGAAATATTAGGGAAGTTCTGAAAAAATCTGAATATTTGAGAAGTATGGACCAACAATTCTTTGAAGCTTTTCTTTGTTTCCTTATAATATAGCATGTTTAACAAAAGCAGTGTTACTCCAAATATGTTTATTGAAGCAATCTGTGCTACTTTGCTGATGGCAAATGTAGATCAATGTGTGCATCTTTAAGAAGCCATCTAAGGGCTTGCACAAGTGTATAAATAATGAGCATGTGTGACCCTATCTGCCATTTTGCAGTAAGCTGTTGAGATGCAAACATGTATATCTGTAAGGTCTGTCTGATAATCAGTTTGTTTATAATTTATGATGTTGCTATCCATCATGATGTGTTTCTATGTAATAAAGCATCTAAATGAACTACCCCCTCCTTTTCGTCATCTACGTTAGAGAGGGACAAATGACATGATGTCAGAGGTCGCATGTCTAGAAGGACATGGTGTTGGAAAAGGCAAGGCTAAAATGGCTTGATGCCAGAAAAAGTTCCAGTTTCTCCAATTTAAGTCCAAGAAGCATCCAGTTGGTATTAGAGGAATATATAGGAGTGGATAATTCCTACTGCATGTATAATTCGCAAAACAGGTCAAAAACAAATTTCAGATGTTAAAACTTGCTCATATAATGTCTTATTCTCTAAAAATGAAATGAAGCATACAGAAAACTCTAAACGATATTTACATAAACCGATATGCCCAATATTGATAAAAAATATTCAAATTACTACAGAAAATGTTTGAAATATAGTCTGAATTGCATAAAACAAATAAAATAAAAGGAAACAACCACATATTTCACTAGGCACATATTTTTTTTAATTAATTAAAGATATCTGAGCTATCAGAAGTGTATGAAGTGGTTGCATGTTTATGCAGTATTACAGTAAAGTTATTTTGCAAGATACAGCCATTACAGAGCATATGTCACAAAGTAAAGCATTTCAAAGAGTTTGTTGTGCATTTAAATGTTATTACAGGCACACATAGCAAGCCTGTTCATGCATAATTACAATGGCCATATTATTCAGTGTATTTGTGCATACTTTGTTGGCATGGCAGACGGATTTTGAAAACCCAGTGCACGTTTGTTTGGCAATAATATTGCAGAGTAGTGGAGAGTGTTTGAGCAAGAGTATGACATTTTCATGTAGGCTGCATTTTCTGATAAAAATGACCATACAAAGCCATTTGTTTTACTTAATTTAGCAGGGTCAGAAGCCATTGAAAGGGAGTGTTCATTTGTGTATGCACTGGCTGTCTTTGCAGGAGAGGGGGGACAGCCATTATATTGTTGTACCAGCTGAGTCAAGGGAGGACCCTGGGTGCTTAAAGCATAAGTTTAGAGAAATGTGTAACCCCCAGATAAACATTAAAATGGAAAGGCACTTATTTTACACAAGAAATCAACAGCCTGGTGAAACTTTTGAAGCATATATAACAGACTCAAGAAATAAGGCTAAAATGTGCGGATCTGGTGATTTAAGGGATGAGTTGATAAAAGACAGATGTGTGTGGTATTAAGGATAATGCTGTGAGAAAGATTTTGCTTCGAGACAGTGATTTAACTTTGAATAAGGCCTTTGAGATTTGTCAGATATATGAGCTCACAGAAAAGCACTCAAATATGCTTACAAATGAGAAATGCACCATTCCAGTAAATTCTAGAGCTCATGTTGATAGTATGCAGCACATGGTTAAAAGACCCAAGCACATGGCTGTAACTGTAACCCCTGCATCACACACTGGTAAACCCCAAAGCTTTCCAGCAAGTTCCAAAGTTTGCAGAGTCTCAGTGAAGCATAAGAGTGAGTCAGCAAACTCAAAGCATGGGCCCCAACCTATAGTAGTTTCATTGCCAACTGTCGTAATTGTGGTGGAAATCATGAATCTAAAAGGGAAAAATGTTGAGCTTTTGGTCAGCAATGCCACAAATGCAATAAGTGAAATAATTTCAAAAGGTTTTGTAAATCAAAGGGCACACACTCTTTTATTAAAAGAGAATATTCAAAGAAACAAGTTGAACACATAGAGAGCAGCAACCCTACTTTTTATGTTGATGGTGTGTCAGTACTTAATGAAACAGTCAATCCAGTAGATTTAAGGGCAAATAATAAAGTATCTTATACTGTTCGGATAAATGGAAAACCCACAGAGCCCAAAGTTGACACAGTTTCCAAGTGCTCACATACAGAGCTGCAACCCTACTTTTTTATGTTGATGGTGTGTCAGTGCTTAATGAAACAGTCAACCCAGTAGATTTAAGGGCAAAGAATGAAGTATCTTATACTGTTCGGATAAATGGAAAACCCATAGAGCTCAAAGTTGACACAGTTTCCAAGTGCAATGTTATTTCAGCAGAAACATTTGCTAAAGTATGTAATGGTAAAAGGCTTGATTTGCTAAAGTGTGAGAAGCTTGTTGCTTATGGAGTTGAAGAAATTCAAACCAAAGGATCAGTAGTTTTTTCATGTTACTCTGCTGTGAGATGTTATGACTTGTTATTTTATGTGGACAAAAAGGCACATCCAGTCATTATTAGGGCTCAGAGACAGTTTGAAAATGGGACTGCTTTCATTTAATAAGGAAGTCCATCATGTTAGCTTGAAAGACCACTACTGTAATTTCACCCAACGTATTTTTTCTACCTATGCTGATCTTTTTGAAGACAAACTAGGCAAGCTCCCAGTTGTGTACTCCATGAAGTTAAACCCAGATGTCAGTCCAGTTATCAGACCAACCTGGAAAGTTTTCATAGCTAAGCAGAATAGAGTCAAAGCTGAGTTAGATAAAATGGTGCAACGAGGTGTGATTTGTCCAGTAGACAAGCCAACTGAATGGATATCTTCCATGGTGGTAGCTCATAAGAAAAGCTCAGATGACATCAGAATATGTATTGATCCATGAGACTTGAGCAAAGCACTAAAAAGACCTCATCATCCAATGGGTACAGTCAAAGACATTGCTGCTCTTATGCCAAATGCCACTGTTTTTTCTGTATTAGATGCAAAGAGTTAATTTTGGCAAATTTTGCTTGACAAGAAATCCTCATTGTTAACTACATTTAGTACTCCATTTGGCAAGTACAGATTTTTGAGAATGCCATTTGGGATAAAGTCTGCAAGTGAAGTCTTTCAATGTGCAATACAGCAATTTTTGTCTGGGTATCCTTTTGCTATTATAGTAGACGACACACTAGTAAAAAGTAATGGAGAAGCTGAGCATGACAGAAACCTCAGAAAAGTTCTAGAAAGAGAACCTCAAGTGAATCTTAAGCTCAATCCACAGAAGTGCAAATTCAGGCTACGAGAAGTTACTTATGTTGAATATTTATGTACCAAATCAGGCATACAACCAGACTCTTCCAAGCAGACAGCCATTCTTGAGATGCCAGCGCTAGACAATGTTCAAGCCCTGCAATGTTTTCTTGGCATGGTTAACTACCTAGGCAAGTTCATTCCAGACTTGAATCAAATATCAGCACCACTCAGAGAGTTGACACATAAAGATGTATCCTGGTCTTAGTTAGAACAGCACCAAAGAGCATTTGATGTCCTGAAACAGAGAATTGCCAGTCCACCAACTCTCAGATACTGTGATGTTCACAAGCCAGTCACTCATTCATGTGATGCTTTGAGATTTGGTTTAGGTGCTGTAATTCTACAAGAGGGTCAACCTGTTGCCTATTCATGAAGAACTCTTACCCAAACTGAAATGCAGTATGCTCAGATCAAAAAAGAACTTTCAGCAATTATGTTTGCATTTTCAGTGTTCCATGATTATGTTTATTGTAGACCTATACAGAATGAAACAAACCACAAACCTCTAGTCACTATTTTGAGAAAGCCTATGCATACAGCTCCAGCCAGATTGCAATGTATGATGCTGATATTGCAAAAGTATAATTCCACTCTTGGCTACAAGTAAGACAAACTTCTTTATCTTGTTGATACATTCTCCAGATAGCCCAGAAACACCATTAAACAGTATGAGAATGAGAACTTTGATTTTGAAGTCAAAGAATTGAGAAATATTTCTTCCACACATCTTGATGAGCTGAGAGATCACAGTCACAGATGCAGTTTTACAGCAACTCAACCACTTTATTCAACAAGGATGGCCATCAAAGCAATCTAGTTTACCTCAAGAAATGCAACCTTATTTTCCATACAGAGATGAAATTTTTTCTGACAATGATATCATTATGAAAGGTCTGAAAATAATTGTTCTAAAGTCCTTTCAACAAGAGTACATTACTGTCTTGCATCGTAGTTTTCCAGGAGCAGACTCTACCAAAAGAAGGGCAAGAGGTCTAGTATTTTGGCCTTCTATGTCACTAGATATTGAGAGAATGCTATTATCCTGTTCTGTGTGTAATAGTACTAAGTCACATCAACAGAAAGAACTGCTTCAGCTCAACCAGATTCCTGAACTACCTTGGTCAACAGTAGCCACTGATATTTTCAGATGGAATGTTCAACATTATTTGGTGTTAGTAGACTCTTATTTAAATTGGTTTGAGATTTTGTTTCTTATATGCCAGTTTACCACAGTACTCTGCATTTTGTGACCGTTAGCATAATAGGTGGTTGTAACTGTTTCATTCTGTTGTGGTACTGTCATTTTATTTGCATGAGACAGTTTCCTAAAAGCCCTTGATACCATACATGGCCAGAGTGACTATTGTATAATGCCATGAATAAATAATCCCTCTATAAGGTTGGTAGGGTTATTATAATCTGTCTTGGTTTCCAGGATTTGCTATGATAACACAAAAAATTATAACAAGCATCACTGATGACAGTTACCATCCTTTAGTCTGCAGTGGCTTTTGCTTGTTCAGTGTTCGTCTGAGTTTTATTCGCTTTTAACTTCTCAAAGAGAAAGATTTGACTTTATCTGCAAAAAATATGTTGGGTTACCATAGAAACTTGGTGGTCCACCCCAGATAGCACCTATATGTGACAGTGGTACCATTTCATGCTGTATAGTATTCTTTTAAAACTAATATTCAAAGCTATATACACCCATGTTAATGCAGAAAATAAAATAATACATATTTACTCATGATTTGTTGATAACAGCTAAACTGGCATTAGCTACCACTACTTTGTGCACTCGATCAGAAGGCTTCATTACACTGATCAAGAACTGATTAAGTTCTTTGAAAACTACTGTATGTCCACCAGATTGCTACAGTGGGGCATGGTTCCTCAATAAATGACAAAGATAAGTTTTATTTCTTTATTATTATTTTTCATTTCTTAACCAGGGTAGAACACTGATCTAAATGAACCGTTTTCAAGCTCAGTCCAAGAGACTATAATAGGCAGACATTAACAAAGGTGACAGTTTCAAATTGTTATATGTGTGGTTCATCCATCCATTCATCCATTCATTCATTCATCCATCAATCAATGCATCCACCCCCCCTTTTTCTCATTTTTGTACATAGGGTCACAGTATCTCTTCAACAGTGACAATTATCTACAGTCAGTGTTCATGCCACTAAATGACCATCCACTATTGGATTCATGCATAGTGATGAATACAAAAAAAGTTTGATAAACAAGCTATCAGAGCTGTAAGTAATGAAATAAAGAAAGAACTAAACTATCACTGTTTTAATTGAGATGTTGCATTCATTGTGAAGAATGGTGAATGTTTTACAAACAAGCTATTGGCACTATGAATAAAGAAAAAATAAGTAAAGCACAACTATCAGTGCTTCAGTGCTTAAACTGTAAAACATATTGCATGACTAGCTCAAAACAGAACATACATAGTAAACATTTAGTTTGCAAATTATATACAATTAGGTATACAGAGAGAGAGAGAAAATGTTGAAGGAAGGAAAAATTAAGGTAGATTGAAAGGAAAGTATAGACAATGTGAGAAGCATGTAGGGTGAGACTTTCATGGCAGAATAACAGAATATTGTTTGAAGAAAATAAGAGTCCGGGGGGGGGGGGGCGGTTAAAGGGTTTTGGCTATGTTCCCTGCTATATAGCTCTTGCAGAATGCAACACAATTTAATTTCATTTTAAGATGGATACAGAAAACCTAGTAAGAAGGAACTGATTGTATCTTTATTGGGAGGGATTCTGATAAGCATGAGGCTAGTGTCAAAAACTGTAGTCAGTGCTGTGAAGTATATTCCTAGGCGTAAGTAAGTGAGTAGGCGGTTTCATAGGACTGTGATCTTAGGATATAGTTACTATATATTTCATTTAATCTGCTGGCAAAAAAAAAAAAAAAAAAAAGGTCTGCAAGTTTAAGAGTTCATAGGTGAGGAAGGCTAGGATTAGGGTGTAAATTTGCTGCAAAATATGTAAAAGAAGTGGTCAAGTTGCATAGAGCAGTTGGTGAAAAAAATGATATAGTGTGGAAAGTTGATTGAAGTGGCAAGTATTCCACATTCAGCATTTTGTCATTTACCAGGAAAGAAGCAATATGGGCACTGATTTGAAGGATAAAAATGTTAAGATCTCTGCTAAGTGGCTGAGCTACAGCAGGGCTACAGTTCTGATCATCTTTCTGCAGCAGAAATGAATGATTCCTCCAAGAACCACAGCTGATGCTTGACATGCCTGACAGGTGATCAACTGTGTGGAGCAAGGAGTACCCTGATGGTAAAAATAACTGGAAACTGTAAGGGTGAGCCATGAAATCCTGAAGTAAATAATTCCAATGCGGATCTTAACACTAAGTGCACAGCTGCACTGACTGCTAGTGTCTAAAGGCAGGGGTAATAATCTAGAATACATTTTCAGTTCTGAGAAACACAGAAGGCATGAAATCAAAGTCTCAAGTGATCTGTGTAGGAGGCTATTATAGATGACAATTCGAGGCCACATGTAGGTATCCCTAATTAGTGGATGGTCTCCAATTTGCAAAAGGTTTTATGATAAAAATCTTTAAAAATTATTTTATTTAAATAATCTCTATGAAACCGTCCACACAGAATATGGTTGATCAGCTCAGAGATAGGTGTGTGTGTGTGTGTGTGTGTGTGTGTGTGTGTGTGTGTGTGTGTGTGTGTGTGTGTGCGTGTGTGTGTTTGCATCAACTCTCTTCAGGCTTGAAAAGGGGAAAAAAATCTGTTTCTTGCAAGCAGTTGCTATAGCTTTTGTTGCACATATAGAATTACAGCACTTCAGTTATCAATGCTAATTCAATACCAGCATTCATTTTCTGAATTCTGATAATGTATTGAAGACCAATCTGGATCTGCCAATCATGTCGATAACATTTTGCTTCTAGGGAAAATGTCCCCTTTGCCCCACTCTAGCTATGTATCTGAGCTGTGAGTACACATCACAAATTTAACTACCAGACAGGATGCCTACCAGACACTCTAAGTGACCATCTCCCACACCAACTTAGCTAAGCCATTTGCTTTTAGATGTCAGAGATGACTGCAAGCTAAATATACAGGATCTTAACTCCAGTCTAAAACAATGTAACTGGGAACCACTTAAAACCCTAAGTTTAGACCAGGCCGTCGACTACTTTAATAGCACTTTCATTAATGTCCTAAATTTAATCACACCCATTAGTAAAGTTAGAGTTAAGACAAACTATGCACCATGGCTAAGTAGGGACACAAGAGCCCTACTGAAGTCAGGAGACAAGGCTTGGAAAATGTGGAAAAGAGAAAACACTAGCCTATCTAAACAAAACTACCAACAACTCAGAATTCAGGCCAAGAAACAAACCAAATTGGATAAACAGAATTATTTCCTTGCTGCCCAAAATAATCACTCAAAAGTCCCTCAAAGGTTTTGGCATTCTAACAACTCACTGTTAAAACCAAGGAAAAACATGACTCCAACTCCCACCTCCACCAACAATACTAATTATCGTCAACTTGTGATTCTATCCCCTCTATCTAAACTACTCAAAAAATGTATCTCCTCTCAAGTAATGAATTTTCTAAACTCATACAATCTTCTCTCCTCCACACAACATGGCTTTCGGCAACACCATAGCACAACAACTGCTCTTCTCTTTTTTTCTAACCTGGTAAACCAGCACAGAAACAACAACTTTGCATCTGCTATATTTTTAGACCTCTCAAAAGCATTTGACATGGTCCCACACTCCCTACTTCTAGACACCCTTGCCTCTCTAGCCTTTGCCCCTCCAACTATTGCCTGGTTTAAAAAATTATCTGTAAGACAGGCAGCAGTCTATCCAATGGCAAGGTATACTATCTCCTCTACTCCCAACATCTATAGGGGTACCACAAGGCTTTATATTAGGTCCTCTTCTTTTCTTGATTTTCACTAACAATCTTCATACCTCCACCCACCCTGCTCCACTCATATAGTACACAGATGATTTGACTCTTATCTGCTCTGTACCCTCACTTACCACATTACAACAACACACTAAGGATTCCTTTAGCTTAGTGGAAAGTTGGATTACTCAGATCTAACTTATCCTAAATCCCAAATAGACTAAATTGGTTCTTTTCACACCCAACAAATCTATTCCTACCTCTCTATTCTTCTCAATCACTTCTAAAAATGGTACTATCATCACCCCCTCTGATCACACCAAACTCCTGGCTGTAGAAATTGACAAAAACCTACAGTTTAATGTCCACATTTCACAAACCATCAAAAAGTACATAAAAAATGGGAACACCATACAGACACAAAAACTTTCTCTCAAAACAAGCGAGAATCTCCCTAGCCCAAACCCATCTATTGTCCACTCTAATGTATGCGACACCAATCCTTACCCATATCAGAAAACATTATCTTGCTAGACTTGTGACATGTTACAGCAAAATTGCCAAGTTCACTAATAACTGCACCTTCTGAACCAATCACTGTCAGGCTATAAAGGAACTACAATGGCTAGAATTTCCCCAACTACTCAATTACCATCAACTAATCATTGCCTACAATATTGTGAGACATCCTGATAGATCCCCAGCACTGTCACCTACTCACGCCCTACAAATCAAATTGTCTCCTTTGCTCCACTGACAAGTCACTCCTTTGTATCTCTGTATCTGTATTTCTACCACCCCAGATAGCTTCATATCCAATTATTCCTACTGTAATTTTTCTACAGTATCAGGAATTTTATTTTCTGCTCAAGTTTCTAATAGTTATACTAACTCATGCTAAACTTACACTAATTAATTTCTAAGCAGTGTCTGTCTCTTTAGTCAGTTATAATGCTTATCTAGTGTTAATTTCTGTTTCTGTATCGAAAGTTGTATTTTTTTATCTATTATCAATGTTTTGCTTCTGTATAGATGATCATATTGTTATCATATTGTTCAACTATTTGTTTTTCTGTACTGAATGTGGAGCTTTTCTCCCCGGGCCTCCACTGTAAATGGATGTGTCCAGTCGGACTATCCCAGTAAACAATAAATAAATAAATAAAATCTTGCAGAGTACTTTGAGAAACTTGACTTTCAAAAGGACATCAGAGAGACAGTATTATGTTTAAAAATATATAAATTATTGCCAAGAAAATCTTGATGAAAATGAAGTTATGTACTCACCATAAGGTGGGTGGGATGTCAAAAATGAATGAAGATCGAAAACACAGATAGAATGTTATGGTGAGTACATAACTTCTTTAATTGATGTTATCAATCTTCGTTCATTCTTGAATGGGACAGAGTCCCCAGCTACTTCGTTCCTGGGTGGCCTTAAGGAAGGATATTCCTGAGAAGCATAGAGCCAAAGGATGCTCTTCCCCAGGAGACCATATCCAATTTGTAATGAGAGATAAAGGTATGAGGTGTAGCCCAAGTTGCAGCTGTGCATATTTCATCCATGGAAGTTTTTGAATGTAAAACAGTTGATGTGGCAATTGATCTGGTTGAATGCTCTCTTACAGGCGCAGGTAACTTTCAGTTGTTATGTTCATAAATGAAAATAACACAGTCTCTCAGTCATCTAGATAAAGTCACTTTTGACACAGTTTTTCCCACTGTTGAGCCAGAAAAGGAAATAAACAACTGATCTGATTTCCTGGACTCTTTAGTTCCGTCAAGTTAAAAATGTAGTTGCCTATGAACATCCAGTAAATGCAAGCAATATCCACCTTTGTTGGAAAACCTTAGGAAGACAGGAAGGGTTAGTTCTCAATGACACCCTGAGTTATGAAAAATGATATACAGGGGTTTTGCACATAATCCCTGGATCTCAGAGACTCTTTTGGCAGAAGTGATGGCTACTGGAAAAAGAGTTTTCCAGGAAAGGAATGAGATGGCAAGTAGCTACTGGTTCAAATGGAGGGAGTACTAAAGATTACAAATTCAAGGTTAGATCCCACCGAGCTAAGGGATCTTTGAATTGAAGTTTTAGATGTAAGGCACCTTTGAGAAAGACCTTGCATAGGCAATGGGAAATTAAAGAATGGTTGTTGTATCCATTGCGAAAATTAGCAATGGCTGCTAACTGAACTTTATTGGTGGAACCAGAGAATCCGAGATCAAAAACGGTGGCTAAAAATTCCAAAATGTTTTCAACAGGTGCTGAAATGGTGTTTAAATGTTTCTCAGAAGCCCAAATTGAGAATCTCTTCCATTTACTGGAAAAGAGTCTCCTGGTGGAAGGTCTATGGGAAGCCAGATGAATGTTTTTGTATGGGAGAAGTTATATTATTCTGCATGGTGACTAATGGAATTGGAGGAACCAAGCTGTAAGCTTGAGAGTGCTTAGATCGGGATGTATCTCTGTGGGTGAGACAGCGGGTCTGGAACTGGGGCCAGAATCCACTGAAGGTGAATCAAGTGAGGCCATAGAAAGGGGAACCAAACTTGGCTGGGCCAGAAATGAGCAATGAGAATCAATTTGCTTTACAACCTTTGGGCTTTCTTTAGGAAGAGGGGTATGAAGGGAAAGGGGAGAAAGGCATAAAGAAGACCCAAGGGTCAATCAAGAAGGAGAGCATCTCTTGTGGACTCCCCTGAGGGGGAATTAGGGCAATGTGGCTGCTGCACTTGTTGTACACTGGGGAGGCAAAGAGATCACAGCAAAGCTGGCCCCAGAGGTGAAAGATTTCCTTTGCAACTTTTGAATTGAGAGACCACTCGTGTGGCAGTAGAATGTGTCTGATTAGCTTGTCCGCCATCATGTTGGAGCTCCCCAGGATATGTGTTGCCACAAGAAAGCAACTGGAAGATATCACCCACTGCCACACTCTGAGAGCTTCCCGGCAAAGGTGTAGAATTTGGTTCCACCTTGTTTGTTGATATGCCATACCACTGACATATTGTCTAATTGGATTGCAACTGTTCCCAGAGTGAGAGCAGATTGAAAGGCTTGCAATGATAGGAGCACTGGTCACATTTCCAGGACATTGATGTGCAAGTTGGCCTCTTGTGGAGACCAAGTGCCCTGGACTGTTCTTCCCAGATAATGCCCCCACACCCCATCTGGGAGGCGTCCGTGATCACTAAGGCCTTGGGTTGAAGGGGAATAAAGGTACAGCCCATTTGGATTTCTTTTGACTGCATCCACCAGGATAAATCCTTTTTGCAACGGCCTGTTACTAATATTGGGTGAGTCATCAGATGAGATAGAATGGACTACTGAGCCAAATCCATTGAAGTATTCTCATGTGAAAACTTGCCAAGGGAACCAAGGTGATGGCTGCTGCCATAGATCCTAGGGCTTGAAGGACAAGTAGAGATGGGCACTTTGTTTTTTTAATAAAATGAGCTGTACTTAAGACCTTATCTTTTGCAGCCTGTGAAAGGGTAGAGAAGCTATACACAAAACTGTTCTGAGGCAGGGTCGTATGAACTCTAGGTCCTGAGTGGGAGACAGCTGTGAATTTTGTTTTTTGACTGTTATGCCCAGGGCATTGAACAAGTGTATGATAAAGTCTTGGCTTGAAGCAGTAGATGCCTGGTAGTGGCGGTGAGGAGCCAGTCATCTAGATAAGGAAACAACCAGAATCCTTGTAGTCTCACTTGAGCCGTGACTGTTGCCATGCATTTGGTGAAAACACTGGGTACTGTGGTGAGGCCAAAGGGCAGTGCTCTGAACTGATAATGACTGGCCCTAGCCGAACATGGAGATACCTTCTTAAGCATTTCATAGGTTCATAGGTAGGTACTAGGTTATTGGCACTAGGGCCTATACAAACATAACCATAACGATTCCCCTGGCTATTTCTTCCCACAAATATTTACTTTCCTGAACCCTGTCTAGCAGGGCTACTGATGTGATCTCCGAGGTGAATTTCCTATCTCCCATCCAATCGTCAAAGCTCCTCTTAAAGAGGGCCATTGAGGCACTCTACCTGACATGTATGGGCAGCCTATTCCAGACTATGGGGAGTCTCTGGGTCAGGAACCTATCTCTCCAGCATGTTCTATTAATCGTGATGACAAGGTTAAGATCCCTG
Source organism: Protopterus annectens (assembly GCF_019279795.1). NCBI lineage: Eukaryota > Metazoa > Chordata > Ceratodontiformes > Protopteridae > Protopterus > Protopterus annectens. The sequence continues at coordinate 261,415,337 of NC_056734.1, forward strand.
GAGCATGTGGCTCAGAGTGATTGGGATTTCTTTAAGTGTAGCATGTCCAACAACTCTGGGTTTGACATGGCCTTGTATGTTAGGCAGAGATCACCTCTGAGTAGGCGATATACAACAGAGTATAGCTGGAGTTTCTTTAGACGGTCAGCATAAGGCATCCACTTTAGGCCTGTGATTCTTTTTGTGAGGTATTTCTGTGGCCTTTCTAGTTGTTGCAGATGTCTTGTGAGGTACATACCAGACAGGGCATTGTATACTATAATGGGTCTAATGAGGGATGAGTACAGAAGGACAATGACCTCCTTTTTTCTGGATGAAAAGCCCTTAGTGATGAGGTGTGCCACATAGAAGGATTTTCTAACTGTTGAGGCAATGTGGTTATCAAAGGTGAGACCACTGTCCATCTGTGTCCCTAGGTCTCTTATCACACTTTCAGTGTTTAGTGTACTACCACCTATGTGGTAGTTCACAGGTACGTGGTTTTCCCAAAGGGAACAACTATACATTTGTTGGCATTTAGCTTGAGCCCATGGCTCTGCCACCAGGCATCTGTTTTGGTAAGGCCCTTTTGTAGTATATCCACATAATTTGGGGATTCAATAATGCCTCCCAGCTTACAGTCATCTGTAAATTTTATAAGCCAGGGTCCCTGAGTGTTGACCTGTACTTCAGAGAAGTAGATGCCAAACAAGAGTGCTGCCAGCACAAAACCCTGTGGTACACCACTTCTCACTTGTCTGGAGCTGGATTTGGAGTTGGCTACTTTTACAGTGTATGCTCTGTCAGTAAGCCAGTTTGCAACCCATCGAGTGATGTAGGGATTAATGCCCAGCTTAGTAGGTCTATCTATGATTCCAGACTGGGGGGTAGTGTCAAAAGCCTCAGTGAGGTCCAAGTAGGCTATGTGAACCACATTACCCTCATCCACAGCTCCGGAGACTGATTCAAAGAAGTTGTTCAGGTTCAGGAGGCAAGATTGGCCCTTCCTGAACCTAAACTGGGTAGGGTCCAGTGTTTGAAAGTTGTCAATGTCTTTGTTTATAAATTCCATGATAATACGTTCCATGTCCTTTTAGATCAGGCTCATCAGACTAATGGGACGGTAGTTACCGGGATCCAAAGTGGATCCCCGCTTGTGGAGTGGGATGACTGTAGCTGTCTACCACTCTGTGGGCATGGAGCCTGAGATGAGGCTATGATTAAACATGACACATAGTTGAGGTGCCAGTTCATTTTGTAGTTCATGCTGTACACAGCCCAGGATGTTGTCTGGTCCCATGGTTGCTGTATTCTTGGCTTTGGAGAGTGCGGTTTTTACCTGAGTAGCCATGATTATCAGAATTTTGCATTCTTTCGGTATTGAGATGGGCCCTTTAGGGGGTGAGAGGGGGGTGAAGTTGGCACTGAATCTATCTGCCAGGATATTGGCAATATCCTTGGGATCAGTATATCTAGTGCCATTCTGCTGTAGCTCAGAGCAGATCTGAGTATTGCCATTTAGATTCTTGACATAGCTATAGAATGCCTTGTGGTTGTCTTTAGAATATTTGTTAATTTTGTTTTTGTAACTAGCTTTGGAAGATTTTATGAGAGATCTTAGCTTTCTATTAAGGCTGGTGAGGGAGTTTTTTGAATCCTGGGTTCTTCCTCTTTTATGCAAGAGTTTCTTCCTTCTGTTGTACAGCTTGTTTGTGGCAGGGGACCATCAGATTGGCTTCCTTTTTTTAGAGGATTGCATCTTGGTTCTATTTGGGATGGCTTGGTCCATGCAAGAGTGAATGTGATCGTACACCACCTTAGTGTAGTATTCAGCAGTTGAACTTCCAGTTCTCATCTGCATGGGTGTCATGAAGTTTGTTACTTCTGACTTGAGAAACATGAAGTTGGCTTTGGAGAAGTTTTTTATGGAGGTTTCCTTATAGGGGAGTGGGGATGGGGTGTGGATGTCAAGTGTGATTAGCTTATTGTCTGATCTGACCCACGAGGGGGTGACCACTGGTGTGGAGCATCAATCTCCTATGTTGGTAATAACCAGGTCTAGAATATTGGTACCACTGGTGGGACTATGAATTAGTTGCTCTAGGGCATTGGAATTTATGAATTCCAAGAACTGTTGAGCAAAGGTGTTGGTACAGGAGTAGTTTTCTCAGTTAATGGCAGGGTAGTTGATATAACCCAGTATTAGAGTGTTTGGTTGTATCTTAATATTTTTCAGTATGTTTAGAAAGGTGTAGTGAGAATCTTGGAGCATGGTGGGGGATCTGTAGCAAGCTACAATTTGTCCATCTTTATGTGGTAATACACATCTTGAAGGCCTATAGAGCACATCCAATTGTTTTCCCCTAGAAAGGGGAAAATAGACCGAACCATGACCATCTGGAATTTTGTCTGCTGAACAAACTTGTTCAGATGGCTGAGGTCCAATATTGGTCTCCAGTCCCCTGTCATCTTTAGCACCAAAAAGAACCTGGAGTAAAACTTGGATCAAATCTGGTCTGGTGGGACTTCTTGGATGACTCTTTTTTTCTGGCTGCTTTTGAATCTCTATGGTTGCTTGATCCCTCTGATTGGATGGAACATCAGGGATTTTTTTCAGTGAACTTGGGAAAAAGTTGAAAGTGATATAGCCTCTGATAATGATTCTCTACCCCCAAGTATTGGAGGTTATTTGCCACCAGGCTGTCAAGTGCAATAAGAGTCTTCCTCCAACTGCTTCCAAAGGTAAGCAATCGTGCCTCCTTTCAGGAGCACTGGTAGCTTGTCCAGAGAAGGAGTCTCTGGATCCCTGATTTCATGAGCCACCTCTGCCTCGAGGCTGGTGCCTTCCATCTGAACTTTCCCCTCTGCCCTCAGGGAAGCTGCCACCACGTGTCCTGGAAAAGCCTTTGGGACCTTTTGAACCACTTCTTTCCTCTCCTCTGATTCTTGGAGTAGGATTGCTGAGGAGTAGAAAAATGAATGCCCTCAGCAAACAGGGCCTTTCCATCCTTTTCAAATCTGGCTAGTGTGTCCTTCACGTTAGGGCCAAACAAAGATGATCCATCAAATAGAACATTGATGATGGAAGACTCAAAGGGCTACACAAATTCACACAAGTGCATCCAGGTGTGTAGCATTATGGCAACGCCCAAACCCACTGCTCTGGTTGTATCCTTGGCTGTGTGCACAATATGCTGCATGGACGAGTTTGATATAAACTCCAGGGTGGCTAGCTGAGAGATGACCTTATCCTACACCTCATTATGCACAGCTTCAGTGAGAGTATATAATAACTCCTTAATCAGATCTCCCTGGAGTCTAGTAAATTGTGCCATAAAGTTCAAAAGGTGAATGAAGCATAGAAATGCTTTCCAAATCTGTTCATCATCCTGGATTCCTGGTTAGGAGGATATACAGTAGGACTCTCATTGGTGAGTACCTGATTGGTGGCAAACACCACCACCATGGCATCTACTGCTAAACCCTTTGCTCAATATTGGTTGTCCTCTGGCAGAGATTGAATTTTGTCTGGTCTCCAGTGAGTAGGCTCTATGTAGTCTGGGGCCTTCCAAGCCAACTTCATGATTAGCTTATTAAGATCATCAGTGGGTGGGGTCACACATGAAGTAGATGGTCAAGCACCAAATACTTGCAAGTACATGGATTCCTCTGTGGTCCAGTTTTTTTGGCTTCCAGTTACTCCTCTGTTTGAGGATCACCAGAATGACTCCAAAGGAGACATCTTCAGGGGGGGTGACCAGGAGGAACCTTCCCCTTCATTGAAATCCATGTCATGAGTAACAGATTCTTCTGGGGAATATAGGTGCTTCCTCTTGCATGTCTTCTTATGGAGGGGTCCTCAGTGTGAATCTCTGAGGAAGACTCAAGAAGAAGGGCCTTGTACAGGGTAACTTGAAGCTTCAGTGCCTGCTGTCCTGTCATGGGGATTGGTGTCAGCTCTGGACAAGAAAATATGGTAATGTGACACTCCGATGCAGGAGGGACCATCTGAGAGCCTGCAAAAGTTAAAGCTCTCTCCATAAGCTGAAAGGCAGTACCTCTTGAAGAGGAGTGGAAGTATGGAACCAAGAAAGACCACTTCAGAACCGAGGTCACACCTAGCTCCGAGAATCTGCCCTCCAACGCAGGAGTCAGGAAAGGACCCACATGTGGCAAAGTCCTGAGAGCCAAAGTTGGCTCCAAATAAAAAATAGGAGCTGATCCAAGACTTTTGGAACCAGCAGTGGAGTCTCGTCCCTCAGCTTCTATTGGTTCCAAGGAGGGAACTGAAGAAGTCAGAGCAATATCCAGTACCGAGGTAGGGATGCCTAACAATGCCAGAACAGCTGGTACCAGCAGAATTGAAGTTTAGGCTCCGAAGCACCGGTGGAAGTCAGAGGAGGAGATAGTGCTTGAGTCCTTGGAAAAGATACTCCAACTCCAAGAGGGAGAGGGGCCTGAGGAGGGGCAGACATACCTCTGGCTGCCAACAGCTGATCCACCAATCTCACAACTCTACCTTGGAGAGACTCCTGGAGGATTGAATGGATAATCCTGAAGGAGAGTCTGGTCTTTCCAGAAAGGGACTGGGCAGCTGGACCACAAAGGGTTCTATGGAAGGTGAGTACATTGTCCTGGGAAGAAGGTTTGGATCAGGTTTTTGCACCAATGGGTTAAGCTAAGCATGCTGAGACACAGTTAGAGAAGTCAGCACTTAGGGGGAAACCAAAGATGCCGCTGCCAATGCTGGTGCTGAAGGCACCGTAGTAGCAGCAATCGGTGCTGAGGATTCTTGGATTTGTAGCTTTAGTACCTTACCTTTCAGATCCATGGAGGTAGTTGGAACCAGAGCCTTATCTTTTGGGCCACCTGTGGCATGGGGGTCAGAGGTACCGTATGGCTCTTCGTTTTGGAAGGATATTATTTTAGGGGGGAATCAGACTTGGACAAGGCTTCACTGAAAGGAGTTTTCAACATGCCCTTTAAAATTAGCTTATTTTGACATTCAACCAAGGCCCAGTTACTAAAGGCCTCGCAGATGTCAAAGTTTTGTTCGAGATGTGGAGCTCCTACACAATAAACACATAAAAGATGCCCATCAGAAATGGAAATCTTCCCTCCACAGTCTTGGCATTGTTTGAATCCAGAAGTGCCTTTATGTTTTTCAGCCATTTTAATGAATTTAGCATTTAAGTATAGCAAGCACTCACACACACAGATAAAGGTTGACGAGAAGGTCTATTAATGACGATAGTGAAGAAATACCAAAAAGGTATAAGGGAGAAAGGAAAGAAGTACCAACGATGATACTAAGAGTTACCACAAAAGGTAAGAAGGGTGGGAGAGTGAGTTACCAACAATGGTAATAGAAATTACCAAAGGTATTGGGTAGAGTATCAAACACACAGCTGAAAATAATTATATTAAAAATATATGGATACAGCAAAAATACAAAGAATTAGCTTAAAAAATAGAAATTTTAAGAACTTAGCTGAGAGCAATGGCTGACACGTCTTACTGACAGAGTGGTAAATGAGATCCGAGGTAATGAAGACAAGGGCATTAGGGGTAGAGTCTTAGCTCAACATTTTTTTGCTTGCATGAGCTGTATAACAGCCAACCCAGTTCTGAGGATCAGAACCAAGTCCCATTTGTCAAGAATGAATGAAGACTGACAACATCAGATCCTCCCTTTAGTGTGAATGAGAAATAAAGAAAAAGGGGTAAATATAAGGGCAGAAGACTTTAGAGTGAAGGTTGCATTGTACAAAATACACTGATAACAAATTTCACCAACAAACAATGCTTAATTATAACATAATGAAAAAGCACAGTGTTATTGAGCACTTTCATCCAATGGTCAATGTATAGGATAAAGGTATTCAATAAAACTGCACTTTTTTTTTTTTATGGTCTGGTAAAGATAAGAGTTATAAAGATAAAGTTGTAAAAAAGAAGAAAGGCAACTTTTTTGTAACACACCTTGCCCCTTTTGTGGAAGACATGACAGAGACAGTAAGGAAATATTAGTATATAATATTATCTGGTAGAGTTTTGGTACCTTTGGGAAAAAATATCACATTATATCTTATAAGGATTCCTTGAGTACAGCTTCTAAAGTAGTACATGCAGACAATTTTTTTTTTCATTTATTTTAAATGAAGAAAATAAAATCTGCAAGGAATGTGCTACATGTAAATGCAGGGATCTAATTAGGAATACAATATAAATGACCAGAGATTTTAAATCCTTTGGTCTTCCAAATTACTATTTATAATGTTTTGTCTATGCTATTTATTGTTCTATTAATTTATTTTATATAGGACTAAATACAAGACAGGTTCAAAAATATGTACAGAAACATATAAGAGCTACTAGAAATATTAACAGAAAACATTCAGTAGTTGTACATTTTGAACAACAACAGTTTGTGGACCCAGCATGCCTGAATGTTTTTTTATCTATTATTCTGATAATGCAATTTTGGACTTAGATGTTTCAGATAAGTTATTAATGAACAATGCATGGTATATCTTAATGTAGGAAAATTTGACACCTAGATTATTGAATAATTAATTATGCATGATATATCTGATCACACAATAAATAATTTTATGTATGAGATTTATTGAATAATGAATCAAACATTCTGTTGGTGGAGCAATCAATGATGCAGCTAAAAATTAGAACTGAGGTGTTCTTACCAGTTGATGTCCATATTTGATTGCTACAAATGGCTAATATTAGCCAACACTTTAGTATGTCAATTTATAAGAAATAAAGTCTACAGTTCTAAACAGAGTCTAAGCAGATCATTGTTTGTTTTGGTTAATAGTGCAAGCAGTAACCTGAACTAAGTAAAAGAGTTTTTGACATGTTTATTTTGGTAATAATGCACACTAAAATAAACTAACCAGACAACAGTGAAGTCAAATGAAAGAGTCAATAACATGAGATAGCAGACAATTAAAATAAATTCATTGAAAAATAAGATACATTTTTATGGTGACCTATGAGAATTTCAAGACCTTGGAACATACCAAAGGGTGCAAGTCCCTGTTTCACCCTGATGTGAGGGCTAAACTTCCACAGCTTAGCTAGAAATATATACTAACTTAGAGATTATTGTACATCAGAGAAGAGAAAGCACTCTTTGCAGTTTTGAAGTTAGTATACATTCCCCTGTAATCACACTCAATAGTCTCCAAACATAAAATGGGAACCCCAAATTTATGACTGTCTTAAAACTCTGGAGTGTGGGACAATTTTGAATAACCCAAGCTTGAGAATTTTTTATTTATTTATAATTTGCTGACCAGATTAGTCCCACTAGGCTATTAGCCTCTTTTCAGGGTAGACCCAAGGTGATATTTATACTAATAGGGGAAATTTTACAAGGGCAGCGGGGAACTTCCTTTACTCTTTGCAATAGCATCTCTTTCATGTACTTGAGCTACCACCAACTCAAACATATAGGGCCTTGACTTATCATCTCATCTGAAGGATAGCACATTCAGAAGTGTAGGATCCCCTTATGCTGCACTGCAATGTTAGCAATTGATTGACCTGGTGTGGGAGTAGATCCCACAGCCTTCTATAACAAACGTGAGTGTGTGACTTGTGAACAGGAATAGTCACAATTGATCTATAGTCAAAGGTGCCAAGATGGAAGCTCAGAATCTTACCAGATGTAAGCCATTAAAGCAGATAGAATGCAGCCACAATGGTTGAGAATTGTAAAATTCACTGTCAGTGACTGTAGCAATCAAAGCTAGTCAGACCACAAAGAACATGTGTACAAATGTTGTACTATCACATTCTTCACAAGCTGAGAGTACACTTTTTCCCTACAAAATTCAAGATAAAGACCATTCCAATAATGTAACTGCATAGCTACCAGAATGAGCACCAAATTCAAGATACAGTTTCAGTGGAATCATGTGACTATTATCCTGGGATAGGTCCTTATAAAAGGATCAAATCAGTCCTGACAGGTGACAACATTTGATCTTAGCAGGTAAGTTCTTTACTCAGGATTATGTTCAGGTTAGTCATCCAGACAGCCATACTGTTTCACAGTCTAATCCAACACATAGGATGAGGTCAGTCAATCAACTTGCTGGGCAAGTGTCCATGTTCTAATTATATATATATATATATATATATATATATATATATATATATATATATATTGTAATCCCCCATTAGATTTGCACTTTGGACAAAGTTATGCTTTCTTGATACGCTGTGTGACAAGAATTCTGTTCATTTGCATGTGTGGTATTTTTCCACACTTCACTGTGACAGGATCTTTATCAGCTGATGCACACTGATGCACTCCTCCTCATAAGTAAACTATACTGGGCTCACATTAAGTACAAAAAAGTCACTTTGAAGTTCAGCTACGTTACTTTAGTAGAAAGAAACAAACAAACAGATCAACAATTTAGTCAATGAATAAGTTCAATCTGAAGAAAAATCACAAGTTTAGTTAAATATGTGTCCACTGTTTCTTTTACTTGATATGCCATTCTCCTTCCTCATTGTTATGCTCAGCAACTAATATTTTTTGTTCAGGTTATTGTAGTTTGACAGTTAACATAAGTTGTAATGATGACCCTGAATTTTGCCATGTTGTATTCTAATACAAATAAATAGCATGTAGAAACAAAGCTGCTGGGTCATCTTTTATTATATGTATTACTCACATGAACTTATTTTCCTTTACTATGAAAAAATAATTTTCACTAAACACAAATGCTAGAGTTATTTATATATAAGGGTAGTACTCATGTCTTCAAAGTCAGTTTTCGGTCTTGGAGGAGAACCGATCAGCATATACTGTATTATTTGAATGGTGCCTAGAGCCAAGAGGCAGAAGGTGCACAATAGGAGAAGTTTTCTGTAGTGTACCAAAGATTTGCCAGAGATTAAATGTTTTCCTGTTAATAACTTTTGTATGAATGTTTATAGCATTGTTAATTGTCATTTGCATATTGACATGATTTTATTATGACCTCCTAATTCACTGAATTTGATCCTTAGGATCTGTAAAGGAAAGGAAAGGATCTCCAACATGTCAATATTTTCAAGAAAAAGTGCATTCTACAGTACACACACACACACACACACACACACACACACACACACACACACACACATAAATATATGCACACAGACACATATTTACACATACACGCACATATGTATATATTCACACACACACGTGAGTGAGCACAGACACACACACACACACACACACACACACACACACACACACAAACACACACTCAAATACATGCAAGCACACAACTTGCATGTGTTTTATATGACTGCTGAAAGTGCTTCAGAAATTGAAGAATGTAGTTGCACTTCTGCAGTCTTTCTCTAGTACAGCAGTCATTATTTGAGGGCTGAAGTCAGATTTGCTATAATCAGGGATTGAAACTGAAGAACCTCCAGCTTGACTGCAGTCATGTCTGCTCAGAACAATGTTAGCTCAATGTTTTCATTTCTAGGAAGTACGAATACAAAGCAGGCTAAACTTTGAAGATGTAAACAAAGGAAAATAAAATCAATGATATATGTATATATTTCTGCTACAGATACATATATTTGTACAAAATATGTAGTAAGAAATAACCTTTTAAGTACATACTTTTTACATGACTTGTAGAATTCATGGTTCATAAAGCAGAGCACAAGGGTTAAATGAATACATGCTTTGCACAGAATATTTGTTAGTTCCACAAACAGCCTCCTGCTGCCTTTACTATTTTTAAACACGAAGGCACCTTCTTTAAAAGCTGAAGCATTTGCTTCAGCAGTTTCGTTCTTAAGTTCAGAGAAGAGCAGTTAATAGCAACTCTAAACTAAGGCTAAAGTCCATGTGACTAGTTTCCGTTGTTTCCTTCCGCATAAACCAAAAATTAGTCTTCTCTGAAAATCTATAGTAGAGAGGAAAAAGACAGAGAAAGAGAGAGAGAGAGCAAGAATGGGAGAGAATGAAAGAGGTGACAAAGAAGAAATCAGTCTACACTTTGTCCAAGTGTTTCAACATGCTTAATTTCTGCAGGTCCCTACGATGATGTATCGCACTCCATCACATGCCAGAATGTTGTGCATCATATGCATACACGTAAGTGGTTACTTCTTACCTTCAGCAGCTCTTCCTAAGCCTAGCAGCTGACTTAGCGAAGCTGAGGAGCAGCATGTTGCAGTTGCAGCAGCTGCATTTAGAGATGAGAGGTTTTAATCGTTTTCCTCACAGATAAAAATGCAGCAGTGTACTAGACTATTACTCAAAACGCTGACTGTCAATTTCTGTAAAGAGAGGGGTAACTACTGCTGTTAA